>NC_142743.1:10202906-10235406 GCF_051943395.1 Hippocampus bargibanti | reverse complement strand
ATCGGTTGGCTCAGGGGTTAGTCGGTGATTTCCTCTGCAAAGTGTTTGGGCCGAGCAGGACTCGCAGTAATTTGCTTGATAAATCAGCGGCGTTGAGGGCACGAAGCCGCCCGCTCGACCGCTCGCTTCGCCGTGTGATTTATGCCTTTCCGGGGGGTCGTACACAAGCTGGTGACAGTCCACGATGAATTAGCCAAGAAGCGGCGTGCTCCTAATGAGCAGGTATTATTTCGCCCGCACGCCTCTCTTAAAAGAAACGAGGCTGGCCGGCGAAGACCGCCGCCGCACCCAGCGAGCCCCCACACCCCCACGCCCGCCCGTCGTGGCATCCCCCCCTCAATCGATTCGGTCTCACAGATTTGGATGCACATCGGGAAAACAGGTGTTCCGAAGAGGTTCGTCACCATTTGATTGAGGTTAACGGAAGCAAAGAGGTGTCAGACACACGCCGCCCGCCGAGCCCATCCGCCCAAGGACTCAAACGGACGACACAAGCCAACAAACACAAACAAAGTGTGACACAAGACACTCAGCAAGTGATTAGCAGCCAAGAATCCCGTCAAAATGTTCAGGCGGCCATTTTCTATGTTGCATGTGCTCATTAGGGAGCTGAAGCATCACCCGACCAATCGCAGGTCATGTGTACTTTCTCAAACTGAAAGCTGCTGTACCTCGTGGGGACGTATGAATGTGAACGGTTAGCAGTTTGACACGCACTTTTGAAATCACAAATACATTGAATATATCGAATGAGGTCTGTGTAAGATCTCAGTCGTACAGGAGTGGTCCATCGATGAAAAGGTTTCTTCAGCCGTCATCTGTACTTCTTTGAAGTTGTCTGACGTTTCGCTCCTCATCCGAAAAGCTTCGTCAGTAAATTAAAGTTGTGCTGGTAACTATATATCCCTAATGGACAGAAGAGCCAGTGCCAGACCTCTGCTCTGATAGGTCCCTGCTTTGAGCGGAGTAGAGGACTATTCCCTGAAGCTAATCTGATAACTTCTTTTGTCCTGACTTATTATGTTCTATGACTGGCCCTGATTGCCCCATTCTACCGAACAAATTATCCCTCGCCGGAATGAAAACCTATGCATTAAAAACTTTGACTATGTTATTCTATTATATCGGAATTTACGTGAGCAGAAGTTCAGATATAGCTAATCCGGAAGCTCGCGGTAATTAAAATTCTAGTAGCGCCCACTCAACTCAACGGAAGACACGACTGAAGAAATGTGTTTGCTTTTCTGTTTTCGATCGTCTGATCGGAAACGACGACGTCTAAGTGACTCTTTATTGACAAGCATTTTACAGTCATGGCAAAAGATTTTAACTTGATTCACTTACGTCCTGTATGACAAGCAAACATAGGTGTCAAAGTCATGGCCCGGGGGCTAAATCTGGCACGCCACATCACTTTATTCGGCCCGCCAAGGCAAATAAAACTTGTGAAATTCCATGATGCTTGCTAAAATTAAAAATTGTCATCTGTGCACCACAATCACAGTTATGATTCTTGACTTCAGATTTGAAAAGTAGTTATTCATAAACCCATTCACTGCCAGACATATGCAAAAATATGTCCACTCCAGTGCGAGGAATTTTGTCATTTTCACTCAAATTCCAGGCCCCACAGAATATTGAGGTTTTTTTTGGCTTATGGGGAAATAAACATTCAATTCAGCGTAAGAAACTTTAGACTGTCTTCTTCCATCAGAAAGAAAGAGTTAATTCCTAAATGATATGGGTCTGGAGTTATACGAGCGTGAAATGAGGGCGGCTGTTCAAAAACAATGCTGTACATACATATTGGTTTATGTGGCGCTTTAACAACAGCTGAAGCTGGAACAAAGCGCTCACATGGAATAAAAAGGCTGCCCCCTCGTGGAAGGGAAAAAACATTGCCAGAGGCCATGGCCAGCGCTTTATCAGCACCCAAGCAAGAAAAGACAAGGGCACTCTACGTCATAGTCTTAATTCCTGAATAAATTCGGGAATTTATTTATCTTGAAATATGGTCTCTTTGCAGCCCAGATTTTCACCAATGGAACATAACCACTATGATGAAGGAGGGTTCAATGTACTGCGTCAGTCACGCATTTGAAAGTAAAGAAACAGACTCATTCACATGCTGATGACTCAGGACATTACATCCGAGGAGAATGTCAACATGTTATGCATGCTAATGTTGCACACCGATGCAGAATAACATCAATAAATAACCCCTCAGTGCCCCCAGTCCCCCCACATGAACACAGTGTTGACATGGCACGGAAACATCAAGTGTCTCTTGTGCTTTAGTGGTTACTCCTGCCGCTGTTGGATAACGTGCACTCTACAACAATGGCTGAGCTCATTTTACGTGAAAGCCAGCATGGAGCTAATTAGCAAAGAGTGGCCTTTAATAAGTCCTGCTGGTGGAATCAAAAGAGCACCAATATAATGATTAACGTCGGTTTATAATTATATCGGGATAATGTGCCTAAATTATAGGTGACTTAGGACTATTATTATCTTGGGTAATTTGGGTAATGATTGAAAAAAGTGTTGTGCATTCTAATGTTTTTATGGCTATCCGTACAATTCGGAACATCAGAAATGTTCTAAATAACTATTATAAATTCTAGAATACATTATGATATATAGTTATAATATGGTTATTATGTATATAAAAAAAGTTCCGCAACTGGATAAAATGTGGTTCAAAAATTTGGGAAAATGTAAATGAAATTGTAAATTTCCGAGGTTTGAGTTGAATTCGTTCCGATGATATTGACTCCAAAACAACAATAAAAACATATTTTTTGATTACTTTTTTAAAGTAAAATAACACGCAAAATGATTTTTGGTGTGCACCCTTTTGGCCACCAGGGGACAGTATAATACAGAAACAGAGACACAACCACGAAGAAGAAATCACTTAATTTGATGTTTAGTTTGACAATAAACTTAGATTTTTTTTTCCTTGGGGCTTAGGGGGTTGTTCACCACACTGCTACTTTGTGTCCAACTTAAGGTCTTTTCCAATAATAATACTAATAATAAAAATAATAATAATTAAAAAATAAATAAATAAATAAATAAATAATAATAATAATAATAATAATAATAATAATAATAATAATAATAATAATCAGACATTTAATTCATAAGCGCCTTTCAAACTCTCATGGTAATTTTACACAGGATAAGTTAAATAGCGAGCCAGCTAGCTAGTTAGCTAGATAGCTATATAGCTAATAGATAGTTAGCTAGCCGGCTAGATAGCCAGCTAGATAGCTAATAGATAAGAAATAGATACAATAGCAAATAAACATCGAAGCAAATACATCAATTCATGCGTGCTTGACAACGCGGATAAAAGACAAAAGGCACCCTTTTTCCGCCCTCATACAAAGCTGGTCTTGTACTTGTAAAGAACCACCGGATGTCTAAGGAAGAAAGATGGCCTCCATTGTCATCTTTTTCCTTCTTGAATTCATCAGATGTGGGATTACTCCAGTTAAATTTGTCCTAGTTTAAATACACCGAGGAGGACATTGGGATTTGTTTTTAACCCAAAACCTATTATTATTAATATAGCTTAACCCCCCCAGAAAGGTATCATTTCAAGATGGCAGGTTTATTCTAATAGTTAAAAGTTCTGCAGAAATGTTGCATGTAATAGGGCGGGTGGAGATGTGAAATCATTTCATTTCCCTCACTATATATATATATTATTTCTGTCAATGAAAATGATATGTTACAAAATACCAGAGGGACAGTGGCGTTATTGTTTTTGAGCCTCGAATATGTCAAACTGTTTTGTCGAATCAGACAGTTGAAAACTTGACTTTGCCACTCGGAAAAGTCACCACTCAGGAAAAATAAAAATCCCATATTTGAAAAAAATATTAATACAAATCAGAGACGGAAGACTTCCTCGGCTGGTGTTTACCAAAGAGTTGATTATAAACGCACCAGCAGCTGAAACTTTTTCATAGTGGCACTCACTAATCTCCACTCGGGCCTGCTCTTCCGACAAGAATTCTCTTGCTATTGATTTAATAAACAACCCCCCCGGCCCCCACCCAAAAAAAAATGTAACGTGGTGTGTCAAAACGTAATAGGAAATGCCTTGACTGTTAAAACGTAAAATTTGAATTAGGGAAGATGGTGCATAGTGCACAGCGAAGCTTTTATTAAAGCCACGCCGAATAATTGAATTGTTCTGCTGCTCGGATTTGTTCAAATAAAAAGCCTGTGGGTGTTAAAGAAAAGAAACAAATAAACAAAACAAACCCTGACACAAGGATTCAAACAAATTCTATGAAAGACGCTACTTTTTGGTGTATTTGTGCAATCACCAATGGACCTTTTCTGCTTTCTGTGCTTTTTGCTCTGTCACTGCTTATCTTTGATCCCCCCCCCCGGGCGAGGGGTTTTCAAGCCACTGTGACATGCAATGAAAGGCTGTCCTTCCTCCCTTTTGCCAAAAAGATTGTAATCGGCTAAGGGCCTGCGAGGTGGCCGAAGGGGTTGGCGGGGGGGTTGAAAGCAACAACAAAAAAGAAAAAAAGCATCTGCTGAATGAAGCTCATAAAATTGCTGATGGAAAATGGACGCCCGGGATGTACAATGATCTTAACACGTCAGCTGACAGGAAATGAGGTGACGTGTCGGGGCTGTGCGTACTTATTGGGATGATTATTAACTCATTCACTGCCAGACGATGTGCAAAAAAATGTGTCCACTCCAGTCCACAGGGTTTTTGTCATTGCCACTCGAATTCCAGGACCCACAGAATATTGAGTTTTACGACTACATAAATCTTCAATGCAGCCTTAGAAAACTTAGACACTCTTCTTTCATCAGAAAAAATAGTGAATTCCTAAGTTATATGGGGCTGTAGTGATATGATCTTGAAATGGGGGTAGCTGTCCAAAATACAATCTATATCGATTTATATAGCGGAACAAGCTGGAACAAAGCGCTCACATGGAAAAAAGAGTAAGAGTTAAGCCCTAAATGATATGGGTCTGGAGTTATAGGGGCTTGAAATGACGGCGGCTGTCCAAAATACAATGCAATACATACATATTGCTTTACATAGTGCTTTAACAATAGCTAGGGCTGGAACAAACACATTCACACACACAAGTGTATATACATCCGAGCAGGGGGGTGATGGTGTGTGTGTGTGTGTGGGG
Organism: Hippocampus bargibanti; assembly: GCF_051943395.1. NCBI lineage: Eukaryota > Metazoa > Chordata > Actinopteri > Syngnathiformes > Syngnathidae > Hippocampus > Hippocampus bargibanti. The sequence continues at coordinate 10,230,220 of NC_142743.1, read as the reverse complement.
GGGGGGGGGGACTTTGTATTTTAGTAAACAAAATTTCACACATTGACAGGAGGTGTCCTTGCTTTTCTGCTGGTGTAATTATCACTCCAGGAAAAGTGTTTCATTAAGAAAAAGCTTCACTTTCAGACACTTTCGTCACACTGGGCACACACACACAAACACACACACGCACACATAGACACACACACACACACAGACACAGACACACACACACACACACACACACACACACACACAGCACGCACGCACACACACATATACACACACACACACACACACACACACACACACACACAATCCAATCCAGTATTTAATTCATCACCCCTCATCCTTGTCTCCGTTTCTTGGCCATCTTCACACCTTCATCATTTTTACTCCACGGCGTTCGATCCGTGAGACAAAGATAATAATTGAACATTCTTTCTCTGTCTCTCTCTCTCTCTCTCTCTCTCTCTCTCTCTCTCTCTCTCTCTCTCTCTCTCTCTCTCTCTCTCTCTCTCTCTCTCTCTCTCTCTCTCTCTCTCTGCCATTATCGCTCCTGTCTTTTCCCCCAAAACCCGTCATCCGCATCACACCCCCCTAGCCATCCGCCTTTGGCCCCGCGTGCCCGCCTCCCCCCCATCCTCTCCTCGCTAGCTTGGGGAGGTCTGCAGGTTAATGAGTCATGAAGTGTGAAAACTTCCTGAGACTCAAGCAGAACTAAATGGACTTTCCAGATGTGAGTCCACCGCGACGTACGGATGGGCGCTTAAATGGTGGGGCAGCAGGAGGGCGAAGGAGGGGGGGCCAAAAGAGACAACGAGGGGGGCAGGATGAGATAAAGTTGACATAATGGTTATTCAGTTCCTTTACATGTCAACTGCAGTTTGTCAAAACCGGTACTGTAAAAACAATTATTACATGTATTAACATGTATTATATATATTAAAAAAATATATGTATATGTATATATTGGATTGGATTGGATTAGACTCGCGGTGGAGAAATTGACATTTCACAGCAGCTGTTATGAAAGGAAGAGGAAAGGAAAGGAATAAGTAGAAAAAGAAAATACAGGAGCTGCTGTAAAGGCAGCCCCTCTCGCGGCGCCATTTTGAAGTAAAAAACAAAAAACAAAAAAACTAAATAATAAATAATGTAACACAAGGCAAAAGACACAGACACAGTCATTCAATCTTACGCACTTTCTGCACCCTCTTAGTTGTATGAAGCCGTTCTAGATGAAAGAGGGGAGGATGAAAGCCTCCTTTTCACCAGTGGATCAGAGACGTCATGGTGGAATTTGCTCGTCTGCTACAAGCTAAATATTAAAAGCAAACACCAAGCTGTAGCATCCACTGACGATAAGAGACTCTCACATCTCCTGTGCCATGTAAATCCGCTTCAATTCCAATTATATATATATATATATATATATATATATATATATATATATATATATATATATATATATATATATATATATATATATATATATATATATACATATATATATATATATATATATATATATATATATATATATGTGTGTGTGTGTGTGTGTGTGTGTGTGTGTGTGTGTGTGTGTGTGTGTGTGTGTGTGTGTGTGTACTTTTTTTTAACAATAATACAGTGATGTCTTGGCTTACAAACGTAATTGGCTCCCAGACAGTGTGTAAGGCAAAAAGTGTGTATCCCAAAAATTAATTAATTACCCATAGGAAACCATTAAAATGAAGATAATCCATTCCCATGTCCCCATAAAACATCATTTTCTACTTTCTAATTTTCGAAGCCTTAAAACTACACAACATATACCTTATTTTATGTATAATAAATGTGCTATGGTATTATAATTAAAGAAATAAACTGTACTGTATAATAAACTCATTTTATTTCCCTTTCTGATGGTCGTTGATGGCTTGATGGAATTGAGTGTCCGGTTTCCTCAGCATTAAACACTTGATGAGGAACGTAGCCTTCTTCTTTCACCATATTGAGGAATGATCCCTTGTAGATGCTTTCTCTGTGATAATTGTATCTAGTTGCTCATCAATTGTGATCTGTTTATCTGGGTTGATAGCTTTTTGAATCAATTGTACAGATTTTGTGGGTTGTTTGTGGAGCCTGATTGATGGGATATTTTAACCTTGCAGTCTACACTCTGCCTATCAAAGTTGAAACTCTCTCCCTGTCATCTGCCTGTCTCTTTCATGTTTAAACCACCTCCCCTCACTGCTGCGTTCTTGACCAATCATGTGGCTTTAGAAGACTGGGGGCGGCGAATAGAGGACAAAAACAGTCGGCTGCCATTTTCTTTTCGGAGAGCGGTGTCACGGTTTGCAAGGAGGTGATGGCAGTTGTGGATCGCAAAAAGCAGGCAGGAGGGAGCAGCAGGTTGTATTTGAGAAATTGTATTAAAATCAAGTCAACAGGAACAAAATCTAAAACGTTAAAGTCATTTGAACAGAAAAATACAAAATATCAAAAGAAAAAGCAAGAGTAAAAGTCTGCCAAGATGAAACACATGCACAACACATTCAGCATTGTATGCTGTATACAATGCTTACACAATGCACAATGCATACAATTGCATACAAAGCATACACGGCATAAAAAGCCATCATAAAATGACCCGACACATTGATTGGGAACGACCAGCACCTGTGTGGCAGCAGGCAGGGCTGACAGCGCTACCCATTGGTCACCAATCCGAACGTGGCGGTCTGCCACTGATAGGGACGACCAGCACCTGTGTAGGTGCAGGCGGGGCCGACAGCGCCACCCGTTGGTCGCCAACCACATCATGACAGTACCCCCCCGCCCCCTTCAAGGGACTGCTTCCAGAAGTCCCAAAAGTCTCCCAAAAGGTCCAACTCGCCAGGGAACAATGGTGGAGACGGCAACCGTTCCCTCTCCAGCATATGATGGGCGGCGGCCTGATGGGAACGGGACTCGGCCTGAAGTGGACGTGGACGCGGCACGGATCGTCGTAGGCGTGAGTGCGATCCATCTCGCACGTTCAAGTGACGACGCATGGCTCAACGCGGACGTAGCACTGCCAGGCGCAGAGTGGCACCCCGGACGGCCGTGTGGGAACAGGTCTCGGCCGGACATTGACGTGGGCGTGAACGGCGCGGCACCGGGGAAACGAGACCAGTCCTTAGCATCTTCGGGATCCAGCGGTTGCATGGCTCATCGTGGATGCGACTCAATTCAACATGCACGACGACGCGGAGCTCGACGTCGGCTCGTCGAGTGACGCAGTTCAAACTCGGTCGCCAACCAGATCATGACAAAAGGGCTCGTTCGCGAACGACACATCACTCATTGTGGCGCTCTGTGTGTACCCCAAAAAATAGTTTGTATGCCAAGGTAAAATGTTCATAAATGTAACATTCGTAAACCGAAAAGTTCGTAAGCCAAGAGGTTTGAAAACCGAGGTATCACTGTACATTTTAATATCTGGAATAACATTTTTAATAAGTATAAAATATGTTTCAGTCTAAATAAATATTGGTAAAAATGTGTTTCAGTGTATTGCAACCGTGTTGAACAGGCCAAAAATAAATAAATAAATACATACCTGCGTAATTGTTTCACTTTCATTGAAATCTTCAACGTCGCAATCTCAGATTCCATTTTATTGTCGAGCACATCAGCCTCACACTCAAGAGTTCTGGGGTCAAAATCTCTCATCTGTCAGAGTACAATCAGAATCAACCGTCAATAACCAGGAGATATTTAAAAATTGCAAACGCGTGGGGAGTTGACAAGATGGCCACATTCTTGTTAGCGCTCGTAAATTACCGCTGCTCGATATTCCGAAATGTCAATGAGTACTTTGTTGCTTCGGTAATGGCCACACTTTGAACAATCATCGCCGGAGTGGGAGGAATTCGGCCTACTCCAAATGAAAGCAATCAAAACACGGTTGACCCCCAACGCCGGTCGACTGGAAGTGAAGACAATAGAACCGCCGCGTGAGTGCCAATCATTTCTGTCATCAACGTAAATTGTCAACCGACGGCATGAACGGCGACGCTGCGCGGCGTTTGCGCTCGTTTTGACATTTGCGTCCGGCTCGTCATTTAAGAGGCAACTCCTCGCTCGTCGTGCGATCGAGCGGCAAAGTCGTTATGAGAGAAGAAGTTGAAAACGGGACGGAATCGATACAGTTTAGCCAGCAGCCGTGCAGCCATGGATGCATTTAACGCGTCAAGCGGAGGAAAAACAACCAATTGCCTCCGAACGCACACTTTATTGACCACACAAACGCGGTCGCACACACTGCAGGCGTATTGAGCGGTTTAAGGCAATTAGAGGGCTGTACTTTCACCCGCAAACCTGCTGTGATGCTTTGAGCGGCTCGCTCAACAGTGTGCCACGCGTCGCTTTGCTAAATGAGCGCAATTCTGCCATCAACAATTTATGCCAGTGGATTAGAATATTTTAAAATCTCTTTTTTTTCTCAATAAATTGGTGCCTTGAGAGAAAAGTGACCCGACCTGAAATGGATACTGACAGTCAACTTGACTCACTTCACAACATGCAGCATTTTGGGAGAGTAACAAAACAATCAATCAATCAATCAATCAATCAATCAATCAATCAATCAATCAATCAATCAATCAATCAATCAATCAATCAATCAATCAATCAATCAATCAATCAATCAATCAATCAATCAATCAATCAATCAATCAATCACAAACAAACCAACAAACACACAAATAAATAAATCGATAAATAAATAAATGAATAAATAACTAACACATAAATATGCACATAAAATAGACAAATAAATAAATAGATAATAAATAACTAAATAAATACACAAACACATACATAAATGTATAGGTAACAATCAATAAATAGATAAGTGCATAAATAAATAAACAAAACAATAAACAAACACATTAATAAACATATACATAAATAAATAATAAATAACAAATTCATAAACAAGTGCATAAATAAACAAAAAAAAGCACATCGGCAATAAACAGAATTGGATCAATAAAGAAATCAGAAAAGATGAAAACAGGACATTTCACCTTTGCAGTGTGCTCAACGATAATGTGTGTGTGAGATTCGAAAAGTGGTCACCAGAATGCATGAAAACGCGGATGTATGTGAGTGTGTGTGTGTGTGTGTGTGTGTGTGTGTGTGTGTGTGTGTGTGTGTGTGACCTGAAAAGTGGTCCCCAGAACGCATGTAAACGTGTATGTGTGCGTGTTTCTGTGTGAGATCCAAAAAGTGGTTACTCAGAAAGCATGGAAATGCGTATTTGTGTGTTTCTGTGTGTGTGTGTTTCTGTGTGTGTATGTGTGGTCTCCAGAAAGCATTAAAACGTGTATTCGTGTGCTGTTTCTGTGAGTGTATGTGTGTGATCTGAAAAATGGTCCACAGAAAGCATTAAAACGTGTATTCGTATGCTGTTTCTGTCTGTGTGTGTGAGTTCCGAAAAGTGGTCCCCAGAAAGTATGAAAACGTCTGTGTGTGTGTGTGTGTGCGTGTGTGTGTGTGTGTGTGTGTGTGTGTGTGTGTGTGTGTGTGTGTGTACATATGCGTAGAACATGTTCCAGTGGGACCGCTCGGTTCACTGTGTTTTCGAAACATTTGCCGACGTCCACAGTTCCCTGGCGGAGGCGGCTCCCTGTGTCCCCGGTGTGACTCTCTAGACATCTCTCGATCAACACGGTGCAAACAACACGGCACCCACTCTCACACACACGGGTACCCACGAAGCTGCGACACGTCAGGGGTAAAGAAGAACCAAGTGAGAGTTGGGACGTGTTGGAAAACATTTCCACGGCAATTGACCTCTTGTTTTGTTTTGTATACATGCGCAGTGAGAGGCGAGCATTAGCGTATTAGCATGAACTCCACCAGGAGATCATTTCAAAGGGTAGCACAAGTTGTGCAATTCAATCAGTTTAGATTGATAACTCCTTAGTTCACTTGGAGTGGAAAGTCACTGGCTTTAATTTATGTATTATTTACTTTCTGCCTCTCTCTCTCTCTCTCTCTCTCTCTCTCTCTCTCTCTCTCTCTCTCTCTCTCTCTCTCTCTCTCTCTCTCTCTCTCTCCATCTGTCTCTTTCTCCGTCTCTGTCTCTTTCCCTCTCTTTCTTTCTCCATCTCTAACTCCCTCTCTTCCTCTCTCTCCCTGTTTCTGTGTCTGTCTCTCACTCTCTCTTGCCCTCACTCTCTCTTTCTCTCTCCATCTCTCCCTCACTCTCTCTCTTTCACTCTTTCTCTCTGTCTCTCTTCCCCTCTCTGGCTCTCCCTTTCACTCCCTCTCTTTCTCGCTCTTCTTGTTTCTCTCTGTCTGTTTCTCAGTCTCTCTTTCCCTCTCCCCCCCCCCCTCTCTATTTCTCTCTCGCTCTCTGTCCACCTCTTTCTCCCTCTCACTTTGTGCATATATGTATTGTATGTATCGATAAAGGTTCAGTCTACATTTAGTTTTGACCTCAAATTTGGGACATTTGGCCTCGACCGAGGCCCACTTTCCATCTCAGCTCACACCTTTCTTTGTCGAGTCTCCTCTCCCCCCTCCCTCCCTCCCTCCCTGCCTGCCTCCTCGACTTAATATCTCTCTTCCTCCAACCCCCCCCCACCCCAACACCCCCCAAGGTGTCTAAGCTGTGAAACATTTAATCGCCGCGGTAACGGTTTCATATCTGGCCCAGAAATCAAATAATGCCGACTGATTTACTCCCCTTAGCAACCAGGGAGCACAGCCCTAGCAACCGACCCAGTCGGCAGGCCAGACCTAATCAGGTTGAAAATATTTCAATTATTGTGTTGATTCTAGTAAGTGTGTGTGTATGTGCGTCTGCGTGTGTGTGTGTGTGTGTGTGTGTGTGTGTGTGTGTGTGTGTGTGTGTGTGTGCGTGTGTGTGTGTGTGTGTGTGTGTGAGTGTGTGTGTGCACATGCAAATGATATCAGCCGCTATTGATGTGAGTGGAGGAGGGGGTGGGGGGGCAGTGAGGAAAAGGCAAGATGTGCGATGAGTCAGTGAAGTGGGAATGATGGAGACATCAGAAAGCAACAACAGCACATGGTCAGTCGGGACGGGATCGGGCAACAGCTGGCACGCCCCCCTTGTTTGTGTGCGTGAGTGTGAGCGAGCGCGTGGGGGTCTTTTCGGACAATGTTCACATACACACACACACACACACACACACACGCACACGGACACACATTTTTTTTCCACATGTGAGCGAAAAGAACTACAAATGAGTAAAGAACGTATTAAATTGTGTTAAGCTCCAAGAGGAGGCTGTAACATCATTGATGGGCTCACCGCTTGTTCGTTTCTAATAAGTAACCGATTTTTTGCTGCCCCATAGTGGAAGGGAAAAAGACATTGCCAGAGGTCTGGCCAGCGTTTTATCGGCACCCAAGCAAGAAAAATCAAAACCCGAACTAATACGTCATATTTTCAATTCTTCAATAAATTCGAGAATGGCAGTGGATGAGTTAAAGAACAAGGTCCTGGAAGCACACAGGACAAAAATTGTCCAACTGAATCAGATGGAAATGTCCTCGGAGGTGCGATAAGAAGAGTACATGTGGTTGTCATGTTTCAAATGAGCAAAGAGATTTTTGGAAGTCGTTTAAAAAAAGTATTAAAGGACAACCGACGTCACTTTTTTGTTTCTTAACTGACACCAGAAAAATGTTTTATAGCATCTAAAATACCCAAAACACACAATATGATATTTTTATTCAAATGCAAAACACCAATAAAAATGAAGCTGCGAATTGGGCATTTTCAGAAAGTCCCGCCCCCAGTTCGTGACATCACGCCTAGACGTCTTGCATTGCTGGAGAATCCAAACAATGGCTTCAGATTCGGAGAATATGCTTTCTTGTTACACATCCGGTTATGAATATGATTCAAATAGTTCTGAAGAGGAAAGCATACGTTAGCAATCGATTAAAGAATTATATGAGCCATTTTGAGGCAACATTGGGGGAAAATCTCACCCAAAACAAAGAGGCACAAAATGGCGACCTCCAGTGGCCACCTCCGCTTCCACAGGCTGATAAATTCTTTATATGGAGCTTGAACTCCCTCTTCTGGCGGCTTTTGGGTGCAACACGGTTCTCAGACCAAACATGTACAGCAAAATACATTGATGTGATGGAAGGACGCTACAATGCGTCTTTTTTATAGTCAGGGGGCGGTCCTTTCATGACGTCACGTACGGACTTGTCACCAACTCAAAAACAAGACTTCCTGAATATTCAGAGCGAGTCTTAAAACGTAAAATATAGCTATATGCGGTGGAATCTTATTAAAATACGCTCAGTAGAAGTCATTTGAAGCCATTTTAAAAATTATGGACACAACTTGTCCGGAGACGTCAGGAGTCCTTTAAGCAACACTTCCAAAAGGTGAGTTAAGACACTACAGTGCCTTGCAAAAGTATTCGGACCCCTTGAATTTTGCAACCTTTCAGCACATTTCAGGCTTCAAACATAAAGATATGAAATTATTTTTTTTTGTCAAGAATCAACAAGTGGGACACAATCGTGAAGTGGAACAACATTTATTGGATAATTGAAACCTTTTTAACAAATAAAAAACTGAAAAGTAGGGCGTGCAATATTAGTCAGCCCCTTTACTGTCAGTGCAGCAAACTCACCCCAGAAGTCCAGTGAGGATCTCCGAATGATCCAATGTCGTCCTAACTGACTGATGATGATAAATAGAATCCACCTATGTGTAACCAAGTCTCCGTATAAATGCACCTGCTCTGTTATAGTCTCAAGGTTCTGTTTGAAGTGCAGAGCGCATCATGAAAACCAAGGAACACACCAGGCTGGTCCCAAATACTGTTGTGGAGGAGTTTAAAGCCGGATTTGCATACAAAACGATTTCCCAAGCTTTAAACATCTCAAGGAACACTGTGCAAGCCATCATATTGAAATGGAAGGAGCATCAAAACACACCAAATCTACAAAGACCCGGCCGTCCCTCCAAACTTTTTTCTCAAACAAGGAGAAAACTGATCAGAGATGCAGCCAAGAGGCCCATGATCACTCTGGATGAACTGCAGCTATCTACAGCCGAGGTGGGAGAGTTTGTCCATAGGACAATAATCAGTCGTACATTGCACAAATCTGGCCTTTATGGAAGAGTGGCAAGAAGAAAGCCATTTCTCACAGATACAGTAAAGTCTCGTTATATCGATATTCAAGGGAGTCCGAAAAAATATCGATATAACCGGGACTATCGATATATCCGATATCGATATAACGAGACTTTACTGTATCCTTTAAAAGTCTTGTTTAAAGTATGCCACAAGCCACCTGGGAGACACACTAAACATGTGGAAGAAGGCGCTGTGGTCAGATGAAACCAAAATTGAACTTTTTGGCTACAATGCAAAACGATAGATTTGGCAACACAGCTCATCACCCTGAACACACCATCACCACTGTCAAACGTGGTGGTGGCAGCATCGTGGTTTGGGCCTGCTTTTATTCAGCAGGGACGGGGAAGATGGTTAAAATTGACGGGAAGATGGATGGAGCCAAATACAGGAACATTTTGGAAGAAAACCTGTTGGTATCTGCACAAGACCTGAGACTTGGATGGGATGAGATCTTCCAACAGGACAATGATCCAAAACATAAAGCCAAAAATACAATGGAATTGTTTAAAAATAAACATATCCAGGTGTTAGAATGACCAAGTCAAAGTCCAGACCTGAATCCAATTGAGAATCTGAAGACTGGTTCACAAACACTCTCCATCCAACTTCACGGAACTCGAGCTGTTTTGCGAGAAAGAAAGGGCAAGAATGTCAGTCTCTCCATATGCAAAACTGATAGAAACATACCCCAAGCGAATTGCTGCTGTAATTGGAGCAAAAGGTGGTGATACAAAGTATTAAAGCAAGGGGGCCAAATAATATTGCACAGCCCACTTTTCAGTTTTTTATTGTTAAAAAAGTTTAAATCATCCAATAAATGTTGTTCCACTTCACGATTGTGTTCCACTTGTTGTTGATTCTTGACAACAACAAAAAAAAATCATATCTTTATGTTTGAAGCCTGAAATGTGGCAAAAGGTTGCAAGATCCAACGGGGCCGAATACTTTCGCAAGACACTGTAAACTATTGATGCAAAGACGAAAAACCAGCCTCCAAAATCTAACTTTTCCAATTTCCCCATTCACGTTATTAAGACCAAGCGGCTAAAGTTATTTTAGTGTGCGTGCATATGTGTGTATCAGCATGTGTGTATGTGAGTGAGTGTGAGTGTGTGTGTGTCAGTTGAAAGTGCAGCTAGGCGTAAAATTGAGTGCGGATTCATTAGGTTGTGTGAGCTGAGCTGCAGTCGCTTTAAGTGATACATTTCCTCTGCGAGTGGAGGTGTGTGGGTGGATGGGTGCTGTGGGTGAGGGCTGACTTGGTGATGGGGTGGGGCATGGCTGTCTGTCGGCCTCATACATGCGCGCGCACACACACACACACACACACACACACACACACACACACACACACGCACACGCACACGCACACGCACACACACACACACACACACACACACGCACACGCACACGCACACCCACACAAAATTTAAAGGCCTTTTTCTATATCCTCCCTCCTCAGTCTAAACGTAGAGTGACACTGTAAATCTGATCCAATTTCCTCCTCTAATCATCATTAAAAAGCGCAAATGACTCCATTCGCCATTAAACACTCCCACGTGCGTGCCGCCATTAGCGCCGCTTCCACAGAGCCGCCCGGTCGCGGCCTTCTGTTTTTCTATCTTCCGACCTCCATCGTTTTGTTTTTTGGTCCAACCCCCGCTGCCCATCACCCAACATGGTTGACGAAAAGAAACACAGCAGAAATTGCTAAAACCCGTAGAGGGAGGGGATTATAGTTTACCACGGCGCGATCCAACAATTACAAGCAAAAAAAAAAGTGTTTTGTTTCTCCAGCGAAACACATTTGCAGGCTGTCAAGTGTATGCCAACGCAACAGGTGGTGCTGTAACACCTAAGCTCTTGGGTCATCTGAGACCATCACTAGAAATATATTTATGGAAAAGATTTACAATCACAACAATCCTTAATTGAAAAACATCGGAATAAAGTCCAATTTTTAAAAAGATAACAATACCGAGTGAGACAAAAAGCCTCTTTAGAAGAAGTGGTACTGGCCACATATAGTATAATCATGATATAATGTGTTAGGTTTGAGTTATTACTGCATATTAAGCTTCTTAAAAGATTTTTTTTTTTTTTTAACTGACATCAGAAAAACGTTTTATAGCATCTAAAAATACCCAAAACACGCAGGCTGATATTTTTAGTCAAATGCAAAACACCAATAAAAAGGACTTAAAGTGTCCCAAAACTCCCACAAATAAGCTCGAAACTGGAGAGATTCAGAAAGTCCCGCCCCCTTGTTCATGACGTCACTTTGGGTCACAAACTGCCTTGCTCCAGAATCAAAACAATGGCTTCAGAGAGTTCAGATTCTCATTTTGATTTTTTTTGTCATTTGAAAGAGATTTTGTGTCAGGCTATTCGCTCCCATTGTAACGCGGCGGACGATTACAGTGCTAAAAATGACAACCGCAAAAATTCGCATATCGTTTCATTCATACCGCTGATAAATGTCCATCCAAAGTGCGTATTGTTATTTTTGTGAAAGGTTACGTTTTGTACAGCTCTCATCATTGAAATGTTGACAATACGAGAAGACAGGCTGGCATCCAAAATACAAACTAGAAACCGCCTGATTTGAGACAATGAGCAGTGAAAGACTTTGTTACCTCACTTTTCTCTGCCTCGCTTTATGTCGGGGCGCACACAAGAGGACGATGGGATTTCATCAATGACAATTTTTTGTTGCCACAGTCTCATTTCTTGCCTGCGGCCTGCAATATTCTCACCCACAAAATGAATTTCAGTCTGACATTTTGGCCCCAAATGTAACCTCTGGATTTTATTGTGGCACCCAGACTGAAATGTTCAAAGATCACAATGGTTGAACTGGTCATTTCGCAAATACTGTGCAGAATATTTCATATTTTCGACATGTTGAATTGCAGTTGTGAAATTTACAGTGTTACTTGTGATGCTAATTTTGCCAGTATTGAAAAAGATTGAAAAACATTGTTAGCCCAAAAGCAGAAATTAATTTATTCACTGCCATTCACGAATGTATTCGTAAATTGAAAATATGACGTAGAGCACTGTTCCCTAATTTGTTCAGTTTGTTTTTTCATGCTTGGGTGCCGATAAAGTGGTGGCCATGGCCTCTGGCAATGTTTTTTCTTTTCCATAGCATTTCCCTTTTTTTCCATGTTAGCCTTTTGTTCCAGCGTCAGCTGTTGTTAAAGCGCTACATAAACTAATATGTATGAATTGCATTGTATTTTGGACAGCCACCCTCTTCTCAAGCTCATATAACTCATATAAGCCATATAATTTAGGAATGAACTCCTTTATTCTGATGAAAGAAGAGAGTCTAAGGTTTCTTATGGTGCATTGAATGTTTATGTAGTTCAAAAACTCAATATTCTGTGGTTCCTGGAATTCAAGTGACAATGACAAAAACCCTGGCACTGTAGTCGACACATTCCCGTCGACATGTCTGGCAGTGAATGAGTTAAGAAACCTTATCTCTCTGTATTTTTATTTTAATAATAATACATTTCATTTATAAGCGCCTTTCAAAACTCTCAAGGTCACTTTACAGTCACAGGATCAGTTTTTCTGTGGGTGAGCAGCGGCAGCCACGTGCGCCAGCGTTCACTCAACATGGAATAACTCAAATAGACAGAAAGTTAGCTAGCTAATGGATAACTAATAGATAGCTAGCTAGCTAGTTAGATAGCCAATAGATAGCAAATAACTAGCTAGCTAGGTATCCAGCTAGATAGCTAGTTAGGCAGCCAGATAGCCAGCTAGATAGCTCAAGTTTTTAAGGACAATATGTCAGTTAAACATGAGATTGGGATTTAACTTTTTTAATTGTCATTTTTTGTCCTTCGTCCAGCCGTTTCGATTCGACTTTCGATCTGGAGAACACCCAACACACACATACACACCAACATGTTGGCATTTTTTATGTAAATTGTGACAGTAACTTAGAAATGACCGGCAATTGTGCTTTTAGCCTAACAAGCATACACATTAGAGAAACAACTAGTTGCCTTTGAGCTTTAACGCATATTAACCTTCAAAGATGTTCTCAGCTTGATGCATATCGGCGGCAATGGTGGAAGATGGAGAATTGACTCCCGCCATATTGCGCGAAGGTGTTAAAGACGCACCTTCACTCACTTAGTGGTGAATTAACTCCGTAAGGCAAAGTCATAAAGAAGCCTTTTAGTCCTTAATGGAGAGAACCCCGCCGAGCGCGCTGCAGCTGTGCTGTCATTAGCGGGCGTTTGTTTTCACACTTTGTTTGTTTATTGCTTTGTTTTTGCACCTGCGACATGGCCGGAGAGGGTCGTGAGAAAGGACTCGCTTTTCAGGAGAAAATCAGCTCCCTGTTAGTAAACGGGAGATTCCCAGAGAAGCGTGAAATCCACAACTGCAGGATTGATGGGAGTCGCCGAGCCTGTTTGCAATTAACAGTGTTTGACGTCCTCTTTTCACTGAGCTACTGAATTAACTTGGCGAAGGGATTGATTGACTAGAATCCTGAGCAATTGACACAAAAGTGCATGTTGATGATATGAATTTGATATCGGCTTGCTGACCATGAGAGTTATTTGAGTTAAGATGGAAGAAAATTCAAAGCAGCTACTGAAAATGCAGCCTTGATTGGCTGTGCTCACACCCACAAAGGCGCAAATCTGCACCGGATTGCATGTCCGCCCATCCATCCATCCATCCACCCAATCCATGCATTCAGCCATCTACCCACCCAATCCATCCATCTATCCACTCATCCATCCATCCATTCACCCAATCCATCCATCCGTCCATACAATCCATCCAATCATCCACCCATACATTCATCCATCCATCAATAATCCATCCATCCATTCACCCAATCCATCCATCCACCCAACCCCACCCATCCATCCATCCATCCATCCATCCATCCATCCATCCATCCATCCATCCATCCATCCATCCATCCATCCATCCATCAATTCACCCAATACATTCACTCATCCACCCAATGCATCCATCCATCTATCCACTCATCCATCCATCCATTCACCCAATCCACCCATCTGTCCATCCAATCCACCCACCCATCATTCATCCATCTAATCCATCCACCCAATTCATCCATCCGTCCATCATCCATTCCATCCATCTACCCAACCCCAGCCACCCACCCACCCATCCATCCATCAATTCACCCAATACATCCTTCCATCCACCCAATCCATCCATCCACTCATGCATCCATCCATTCACCCAATCCATCCATCCACTCATGCATGCATCCATTCACCCAATCCATCCATCCACCCAACCCCACTCATGCATGCATCCATTCACCCAATCCATCCATCCACCCAACCCCACCCATCCATCCATCCATCCATCAATTCACCCAATACATCCACCCAATCCATCTATCCACTCATCCATCCATCCATTCACCCAATCCATCCATCTGTCCATCCATCCAATCCATCCATCCATCCATCCATCAATCAATCCACCCAATTCATCCATCTGTCCATCCAATCCATCCACCATTCATCCATCCAATCCATCCACCCATACATTGATCCATCCATCCATCCATCCATCCATCCATCCATCCATCCATCCATCATCCATTCACCCAATCCATCCATCTACCCAACCCCAGGCACCCACCCATCCATAAATTCACCCAATACATCCCTCCATCCACCCAATCCATCCATACACTCATGCATTCATCCATTCACTCAGTCCATCCATCCACTCATGCATCCATCTATTCACCCAATCCCTCCATCTGTCCATCCAATCCATCCATCCACCAAATCCATCCAATCATCCATCTATCCATTCATCCATCCACCCAATTCATCCAATCATCCATCCATCAATTCACCCAATCCATCCATCCATTCACCCAGTCATCCATCCACCTATCCATCCATTTTTTCCACTTTATCCCCACAAGTGTGGCGGCGGCTTGCATCGGTGTGCGACAATTCAAAAACTTCATCTCATTCGCCCATGCGCAGATTTCGACCACGCCTTGCGCCAGTCTTGCCCTGGGTAAACTATTTTATATCAGGTAGAGTTTTCTTTCATCTTCACAGTCCGTGTTGCACCACACGGAGAAGATAAAGATAAATCCACACAACGTTGGGGAAACAGACGCGTCAGTTGTGTGCGCGGGTGTGTTTCAGTCGATGATAACAGGTCTTGCGAAAAGATAAACTCTGGCACATCCCCATGGAATGTCTTCTTGTGCTGCATAAAGACATTGAGGAATCGCGACTGTGTGAGTGTGCGCGTGTCAGATGATGCAACTCCTCCCCAACCCCCTTCGTCCCCAAACTCCGCTCCCCCCTCTGTCTTTGTCCTCCCTTAATCACTCCCCTTGGAATCCTCTGCCTGATATAATTGAGTAGCAACTCCAAAACACACATGCACAGGTACACTTCGTCTTCGTCTTGTGGCAACGACGCCCCTCTTGGCGAAGGGACACAAAATGAGATATGACGTTTCATTTGGGTTTCTTTATCACTCTGCGCCCTTGCTTGGAGGAAATAAATAAATATTTCATTAGACACTTGGCGTGGGAAATAAAGCGCGCAGCACAATGTGTGGATTTTGAGATAAACCGAAGATTCTTTTTGGTATCCAGTGCAAGTCTGGCATGAAGTGTGGTGTAAATCGGTGCAGGGGCGTGGTTGACTACATTTTGATATTTTCGCACACCTTTGAAAACTGATGATCAAACCAGCAGTTGCGATTTCGGACCAGGCCTGAACTGGAACGGATTTCACAAACGCGGATAACGATAAGATTGAACCATTCATCCTTTTTCTGAGGAGAGGGGCAATAGGCGGAGGACATCTTAAACGGTTACCAACCTATCGCGAGGCACCCAGAGACAACCATCTGTACTTGGATGAACATCGAGGGACAATTTAGAGCCTCTGATAGAGAATAGCCAGAATCGTAGTTATCAAATTTAAAAGTTTCATCTTGTTGTATGATTGTTGGCCGAACACAAGTCCCACTATGGAAACACAGAACATCTGGGATCAATCTGAGGTGAACAGACACAGCCTGTTACAGTAAACTGTCATCCTTGGGTAAGAAAAATAGCCTTGGACTAATTTAGGACTTGGTAAACTCCTGCACAGGAATAGCTCATTAGCCAGGTTACAAATCGATCAGTCCATGGAAAGACATGTTCCATTGGTTTATGGATGTTGGTACTTGGGACATCCAGGGGTGTGCTATTCAAATCAAGAAGACTGTGTTTTATCAATTAAATTTGCAGATACAGTGAGACTTCAACTTCCGAACTTAATTGGTTCCCAGACAGAGCGTGTAAGGCGAAAAGTGTGTATCTCAAAAAAAAATTCCCACAGGAAACCATTAAAATGGGAATAATCAGTTCCCGGGTTTCCATAAAATATAGTTTTTAACTAAATATGCCTTAAAACTACACACAACATCCCTTATTCTATGTATAATAAATGTGCTATTGTATTGTAATGAAAGAAATACACTGCATTGTATCATAAAGTAACAAAGAGAGGCCCATTACATGAGGGCTGTAATTAAAGAAATAAACTGTGCTGTAAAAAAAAGTTTTATTTACCTTTTTGAAGGTCGTTGATGGTTTATGGAAGGACAGTCACCTTCCATAAGGACTGTTGGTAAGTTAACCTCTGGTGTGGCTTCTCTTTTATCTTTGGAGACTCCTCATCATTTTTGCTGATTAAAAACTTCTTAATTGACACCTCTTGCTTTCTGATTTGTAAGGTCTTATGAAGCTGAGGCATCACATTATCGTTCATCATGTTGATGATTGTCATAGCCAGTCTTTTCTGGATGGAACTGTTCGGTAAAAGGCAGGACATCATCAATCCTCAATAAGCGCCGAACTTCCAGGTTGGCGCATGGCGATATCGGCGAGAATTAGCCGTGCTTTCTCGCATAAAATAGATTTACTCACGCTGTCGCCGGATAGCTGCTTTTCGTGAATCCATTAACAGAATTAAAAGAAGTTTTTCAACTTCTTCGATTTTCCGAGACCGTCACTTTGAGAGCACGGAAACACCTTTTGCAACAGACGCACCTTTAATGGCTTCTCTGTTCCAGAGAATGGGAGCAATGGTTGACTTAGCATAGCCGTGCTCGGCCACTAAATCACACAAACGCATACCTCGTTCGTGTTTTTCAATTATCTCCTTCTTCTCAGCCACAGTGATTTTATTTTGTGTCTTCTTGGGCTGAACACGAGCCTGTGGTGTTTTTTTTTCCGTCCCATCATAGTAAAATTATCAGCAAAAAGTTGCAAGTAGGCGATCGACAGTGCATTCAATGAGAGGTCGTGTGGAAAGTAGCGCCGGCTGGAGCGCTGTTCGGTCGTGTGCTTCCGCCGAAGATCAGTCGGCCAGCCGTGGTGGGTGTGTATTATGAAAATAGTGCTTATTATAAGGTTTAATTTTCATAAATCTGACGTTCTTAAGACGAAAAGTTTGTAAGATAAGGTGTTTGTAAGTTGAGGTCTCACTGTACTCTCAATGAATTGGTAGAGGGCTGCTCATCTCCTGTGATCGAGCCTTTGTTCACTGTGTTCGAGCGAACATCTCTGACAGCCTCTCATGCACGTTTTTAGGAATGTGGGAGTAAACTGGAGTACCGGGAGACAACCCGAGCAGGCCCAAGGGAGAACATGCAAATGCCACACAAGGGGCTGAAATCGAACCCGGTACCTCTGCACTGTAAGGTCAACGCCAGGCCACCCAAGGATCAGATCGAGTACAAGAAATGTTTTCTTTACAAAATCAAGTCCCAGGACCAACAAAGTTCAACAGAAAAAGCTGGTCACAAAGAACACGAAGGACAAAAGCGATCCTAACCAAAAGCGCAAGTACAAGGACAAGAATAATCAAGCTCATCTCTTGTGCGTGGGAAAGGAACGAGAAGAGTTGCTTCAATTAGGTATGAAACAAATCAAGTCTGTTCATTCCCACAACGGCGCCAACACCCTTTTCAAAAATGCAGCCCATTTTGCGCAGATCTGCCAAATTATCCAAACTTTTCTCTCGACATAAAAATAGAGCCTATTTGGGACGCCGAAGCAGCAACGCAGTCCAGTCGTAGACCAGATAGATAAGCCAATCAAGTGTGTCCCTTCACAGCACCTATCATCCTGCCTTTCTCGTTAGAGCTCTTTATCAAGCTGCCCTCTGCCGCCTCGCTGCCATCTCTCTCCGGACTCACCCGGAGACTGGCGGCTTTATTGTCTTAATTAAAACAGAGCCTATTTCATTATTTTAATCCTCACGACCGTACAGCAGGGACTTTTGAGAGAAAGACGATGGAGGGGGGTAGGGGGGTGAGGAAGAGGAGGAGGAGGAAGAGGAGTCGCCCTGACATTTTCAAATTAAGCTCTTCACGTTCAAAAGCAGGAATTCTTATCACTTTTCCTTCTTCCAATTTGTGGCCTCCACTTTGGCTCTTCCCTCGTTCCTCCTCTCGTCATCTATTCCTGCTCCCTCCTCATCTTCTTCTTCTCCCGTCTACAGCACCTTTGAGAGATTCGCAGTTTAAAGAACAGACATCCGCCATCCGAGAGCTTCGTTCAAGTGCAGACATCAAAAGAATCGATGATGGCTACAATAGTGCATCGAGCAAAAGTATTTCTCACCCCATTTCGGTTTTGCCATGTATGTTGATGGAATGTGGGGGCTAAACCAGAGTACCCGGAGAAAACCCAGTCAAGCCCAGGGAGAACATGCAAACGTCACACAAGGAAGCTGGAGATAGAATTGAACCCCCTGCACCGTCAAATTGAGTGAACGCTGGCGCGTATGGCTGCCGCTGCTCACCCGCAGAAAAAATATCCTGAAAAGAAAAAGTGTCCTTGAGAGTTTTGAAAGGCGCTTATAAATGTAATGTATTATTATTAAGCGAATCTGGTTTGTGTTTATTGCATGATGAGGTTTGCGCACGATATGCAAGGCTTTAATATATCTGGATTGGATTGGATTTACCTTTATTAGACTCACAGCGGAGAAATTTACATTACACAGCAGCAAAGTGATGAAACAAAGATGAAAAGAAAGAAAGAAGTAGAAAAACAAAATACAGGAGCTGTTGGAAAGGCAGCCACTCCATCAACAACAAAAAAAAAATTAATACCAAATAATATGACAACACAAAGACACAGAGAGTCATTCATTCTTAAGCACTTGCTGTACCCTATTTGTTACATGAAGCAGTTCAAGATGAAAGAGGAGAGGTTCAAGGCATCCTTTTCACCAGTGGATCAGGGACGTCATGGTGGAATGTGCATGTCTACTACAAGCTAAATGTTGAAAGCAAACACTAAAATAGATTGTCTCACATGTCCTGTCCCACATCCACCGCTTCAATTCCAAGCCGCGACAGTTCCATCCATCTATTTTCTGTACTCAGATGTCTTCGGGCACGAGGCGGGGGACACCCTGAATTGGTTGCCAGCCAATCGCAGGGCACACAAAGACATACAACAGTCACTCTCACACTCACACCTAGGGACAATTTGGAGTGGTCAATCTGCCTGCCATGCATGTTTTTGGAGTGTGGGAGGAAACCGGAGGACCCGGAGAAAACCCACGCAGGTCCGGGGAGAGCATGCAAGCTCAACACAGGGAGGCCGGACCGGGATGCGAACCGGCGACCTCTGCACTGTGAAGCCGGTGTGCTAACCACTCGACTACCAGGCCGCCCCCACGACAGTTCCACATACGCATTATTTATTTAATATGATTATGCATTAGTAGTATTTTTAAAATGTTGGTATTACACGTCTACTACAGTGATACCTCGGTTTACGAACCCCTTGGCTTACGAACTTTTCGGTTTACGAACGTTACATTTATGAAAATTTTACCTTGGCATACAAACTATTTTTCGGGATACACACAGAGCCGCCACAATGACTGATGGATCGTTCGCGAACGGACCCGTTCTCCTAACAAGAAAGTGGCAGCCAACTGTTTTGGTCCTCTATTCCCCGCCCCCAGTCTTCGGTTAAAGCCATGTGATTGGTCAAGAACGCAGGAATGAGGGTGGGTGGGATTTATAGACAGAGAGAGAGTGAAGCCCTTCTCCAAAAAGAAAATGGCTGCCGACTTTTTTTCTCCTCTATTCCCCGCCCCCAGTCTTCGGTTAAAGCAGGGGTGGGCAAACTTTTTGACTCACGGGCCACAATGGGTTCTAAAATTTGACAGAGGTGCCGGAGGAGCATTTGGAGGGCATGTTTGGGCCGGATATACTAAACCTAAAGCATTTAATGTAGTGTGTGCAAACCTCATAGCACAGTGAGAACACTACAACCCAATTTATTGGGTTGTAGTGTCTTTCAAATCGCCCTCATCAGTTCATATATTTGTCTCAAAGAATATGTAAGATATTGCATTTACATACTATTTCGCAGATACTGGGATGAGGAAATGTAAATAGATTAAAATAACATATGCACTGTGATTTATCAAGATTGCGTCTGATTTTAATAAGTTTCAATCGAAGGGGCAAAATTAAAGAAATCAACATTTATCGAAAAATTGAATCACTTCAAACATTCAAAACATATTATTACACAACAAAATACTGAAGCACAATAATATCTACTTGTGTTTAACTCTGCAAAATCATAGATGGATTGTCCTGACCGTGCGCTCGACAAACTCGCCACGGACGCCCTCGGCACACAGTACACATGTATCGTTGCCAAGCACACAGACACATAGGCTATCTACAGTTGAAATTTGCATACTCGGCACGGCATCCAATCAGAAGCCTGCTTTGTGCTTTGGACTTTCCCAAGCGTTATAAAGACGTGCATTTGTATGTCATTTTCCAAAATAGATGCACAGAACATCAGCCCAGAAGAAAGATTCAAAAGAAGCTAACACAATGTGCAAAAGTGGCTGCCTTTCCAGCAGCTCATGTATTTCGTTTTTCTACTTTCATTCCTTTCATCACTTTGCTGCTGTTAAATGTAAATTTCTCCACTGTGAGACTAATAAAGGCATATCCAATCCAATCCAATCCAATTTGCGACGCTACAAAACGTAAACTTACATTATACCGTGACTGTAAAGTGTACTTAAGAGTTATGAAAGGTGCTTAGTGGCTTGTAGCAAGGAATGCAAACATTGAATTGTGCACCATGACAACAAACGACAACTGGAGCAAAATCTTCAACTACGGATATTTACCGTAAATTAAGCAAGGTAGCATTTGCGGTAGGTACAGCCTTAATTAAAAAAAAAAAACTTAATACTTTGCTACAATTTTCTTTTTCGCGATTACTCGTCTAATTAAGGAGGACCCGGCGAAAACCCACGCAGGTCCGGGGAGAACATGGAAACTCCACACAGGGAGGCCGGACCGGGATGCGAACCGGCAACCTCTGCACTGTGAAGCCGGTGTGATAACCACTCGACTACCAGGCCGCCCTATGCATCTGAAAAATACTGTCGTCTTATACAGTATACAATTGTTCAACACCAATTTCAACCATGGGGAAAAGTAAGAATTGTGACCTCGGAACGAAGTACAAGGCAATAGTGGCTGTCGAGGAGAATCCAACAAGGAGCAAATCCTCCATCGCGAAAGAGTTCGACGTGCCGCAGAATACTTTATCAACGCAAGTCATGTATACGTTGCAGTTTTTGTTTTCCATATATGTATTTAATTGTGTTGTATTCAGATATCTTTATCGCTTGCAATAATCACTATTTTTCATACAGTATGTATATGCTGGCGTTCGTGGTTTCTCTCGTGTGTATGGAACAATGTCGAGTGCTACTCAGTCACGATTGCAAAAGTGAGTTATGAAAATAATAAATGACGTTTTTATTTAATGCATAAGTTTATTTTTCACTTCACTACAGTACAAAAGCATGCTAGATACGCAATCCATGAACTCAAGGAGAAAATTACATGCCATATCAAAGATCCCCCCAAAAAATAGTAATAATGTCCAGGGATAGACGTAAGAAGGAAGAGAGGGGAAGTGATTAGTCTGCTCCTGTTGCATTCTGGGTAATGTAGTCATCATTGACAAAATCATCAGGCTCCTCGTGAACGCGAGTAAACTCCCTTCCAATTCCTCCACAGTTATGCACAACCGCCCGGCTTCATATCACATTGTCATGTTGGCGTACCTTCCAACCAACAACCCCCCCCCCCCCCCTCCCGCACTCCCTCACCCCCAACCTCTTGATCCATTTCATCCGGGAGTCTAAACTCTCCGGATTTCCCCCATTTGCCTCTTGATTAAAGAGCGAATGGAGCCACCGAATTCGCCGCCGCCATCCCTCATTCATGTGCTGCCGCGGTAACTGGCCTATTATCTGACAGTTCCACTCCACTGACCTGTCCAATAACAGCTTCCACATCCCTGTAAATGCCCCCGGAGAGAGACCCCGCACGCGGGGGGGGGGGGGGGGGGGGCGGGGGCGGGGTGTCACACATAAAAAAATAAAAAGGGGGTGAAAAAGGGGAAGTGTGTGACTGGATGCGCATTGATGGATAAACCCCGGAGATTGGCCCTTCGTGTTATAAACATTGACGCCAGGCTAGCAGATCAACTCCAAAATCAGGGGACTGATGCGAGACCCCTAACCCCACAACACCTTGCCCCCCCCCCCCCCCCCCACTCCCTCTGGTAAAATGAAAGGCCAAGATTAGAGAGATGATAGCTTTTCAGATTGGAGAGGAGATACTAAAATGAGTTTGCGCAGGTGAGACTCGAGCAGTTAAGCAGGAGATGAATTGATGGCGCTCTCATGCACCTTCTCGCATCCCCCTCCCCACCCCCCACCCGCCTTACCTCACGACGGCCAAATCTATTAAACACCAACGACCTATTTGCATGGTGCTTGAAAGGATATAAGGATATGTGTGAAAAAAATATTACCGATAATTCTCATCCACCGTAGGTGTCAAACTCAAGGTCGGGGGCTCAATCTGGCCCCCCACATCATTTTATTCGCCCTTCGAAAGCAAATAAAAGTTGTGAAATTCCATGATGCTTGCTAAAAAATTAAAATTGTCATCTGTAAACCACAATCACAGTCATTATTCTTGACTGCAGATTTGAAAACGAGTTATTCATTAACTCATTCACTGCCAGACAATGTGCAAAAATGCGTGCGCTCCAGTGCCAGGGTTTTTGTCATTGTCACTTGAATTCCAGGACACACAGAATATTGAGTTTTAGTACTACATAATTATTCAATGCAGCGTAAGAAACCTCAGACTCTCTTCTTTTATCAGAAAAAAAATCTATGGGTCTGGAGTTATATGAGCTTGAAATGAGGGCGGCTGTCCAAAATACAATACAATGCAATACATACACATTGGTTTATATAGCGCTATAACAACAGCTGAAGCAGGAACAAAAGGCTAACATGGAAAAAAGGGAAATGCTATGGAAAAGAAAAAAAACATTGCCAGAGGCCATGGCCAACACTTTATTGGCACCCAAGCATGAAAAAAAACACAACCCGAACAAATACGGGAATGATGCTCTACGTCATACAGTGATCCCTCAGTTCACGAACTTAATTGGGTCCCAGAAAGTGTGTGTGAGGCGACAAGTTCATCTTCCGAACATTTATTTTCCATAAGAAACCATTAAAATGAGAATAATCTGCTCCCAGGTCCCCATAAAGCCTAATTTTCTGGACCAAAGCGTCAGCATGAACAAAGGAAATACTGCCCCCTTGTGGAAAAGGAGAAAACAATGCCAAAGGCCATGACCAGCGCTTTATCAGCACCCAAGCATGAAAAAAAACAAATCCAGAATTAAAAAAAATACATACATATTGGTTTATATAGGGCGTTCACCAAGCGCTAACATGGACAAAAGGCAAATGCTGCGACCTCGGAAGGGAAAAAAAAACATTGCCAAGAGGCCTTACCAGCAACTTAAAACAGATTATTTTCTTCCAGACAATGTATTTTAGGTGTTCAATTACCTGACATGTTTCGCCATGTACCAGCACTTTATCGGCACATCCGCAATTTGCAATGGCTGTAATGTATAGAGTGGACAATCTGAGCGCTGATTTTAAGATTGTAAATAAAATAAAATAAAACAAAAAATATCAAAAATAGTGATGTATGAAACTTCAACATCACAAATGACAAGAACATATGTGTGTGCGTGTGTGTAGGTAGAATCAGAATCAGAATACCTTTATTCGTCAGTAGCGATGGCAAGGTCTGGGATGTTTTTGGGACGCTCCGAGATGAAAAAGGTGAGAAGGGCCAGGGGAACTGTTTCCCATGATCCTTCTTGACCTGACCTGGGCTGGGCCGCTTGTCTGTAGTCGTTTGCTTTGGGCTTACGGCCGTAAACAGCAGGCAGAGGTTTGACAGCGCCCGCTCACGCGCGCATTAAAAAGCGGCCCGCAGACACTTGACCGAACACATGGGATGTTCTCGACACCCATGAATCATACGCCGACTCTGAAGTCCAGCTGGGTTGCGCGCGCTGCTGATTTGATACGAGAACGGCAGCTCCGTCCGTGACGAACCTCGGATCAATCACGTTTGATCGACGTGAGGATGAAAGTGAAGCGGCGGGATTCGTCGACGGTTTGGACGGCTTTCAACTTAAAAGCGAAATGGTTTGGTGGATCAAATGATGAGCACTTTTGGTCAAGTGGATCCAGGTTTGAATCACAGCTACGCATTCTCGACAGGACGAGGCAATTCTAAGAGCCAAATCAATCGTTTTTGAGGTCGAAACAAGCCAGATTGCAACACAGCTGGCCGCCAAATTCATCGCCCGTGAAAAGTCCGCCTTGAAAATTAATTTGTGCTCAAATTTCGGCCTCCTCTTTTTTCTGATCCACCAATCAGAGAATGGAAGAATGCCCATATCACTCAGAGCCTTTGCGAAAAGTAAGATTTTCTGCATTTGAAATCTGATTGGATTTAAAAAAACAGAAAAAAACTGAAGAAATCCTGATTCTGAGCAGATTACATTTACATGGCAACAGAGCGAAACTGGAATGTATGCAATCGTGATTCTGGGCAGATTATAGAGACATGGAAACAGAGCAAAACTGAAATCTGATTGGTGTAGAAAAAAACAACGCATGCAATCCTGATTCTGGCCAGATTACATTGACATGGCAACAGATCGAAACTGAAATCTGATTGGTGGAAAAAAACGCAACAACAATAAATAAAGAACAGATGCATTACAAAAAAATAATAATAATAATAATAATAATAATAATAATAATAATAATAATAATAATAATAATAATAATATATATCATTTATAAGCGCCTTTCCAAACTCTCACGGACACTTGAGTGTTACATGATTATCGATGTGTTAGGGACGCTCCCCTACTTATGAACATTCGAGTTACAAACAACGGTCCATCGATGAGAAGGTTTCTTCAGCCGTCATCTGTACAAAAGTGAAGGTTTCGGACGTTTCGCCTCCTATCCAAGAGGCTTCGTCAGCGAACTAAAGTCTGACTGGCCCTATTTATTTTTAGCTGTGTCCGGCGCCACCATGTCTGGACATTAGGGATATATATCCTCTTGGATAGGAGGCGAAACGTCCGAAACCTTCACTTTTGTACAGATGACGGCTGAAGAAACCTTCTCATCGATGGACCACTCCTGTACGACTGAGAGCTTACACAGACGTATTGCAAACAACGGTACAGTTTTTTTTGTCTAACATATGTAGTATTACCTTTGATTGTACATGTACATTTTATTCAATGTTAATTTTTCAGTATAAACCAATACAGGTTACTTATACAAGCCGTAAACATACTCATATAAATGTTAAACATATTTGTATATGCCTTAAACATACATTCCATACAAAATATAGCAGTGAAGCAATTTACGAACAAATTCACCTTACAAACGACTGTTTGGAACATATCTCGTTCGTAAATTGGGGAGCATCTGTACTTCGCCCTCACCATCCGCAATTGCCATGCCTACCCCCACACTTTCCAATAACCGATCCATACAACCCTTTCGCCCATCCCCAACTTACCCCCTCCTCTCCCACTTGCCCCCCCTCACTTTTTCCCTCCCTTTTCGCTCTCTTTAGGGGGAGTCATTGAGTGTGTAATCACTTGGTTACGCTGTGTCAGTCTGCGTCTGAACCCGCCATCTGTCCTCTGGGTTTCCGTCTGGGAGTATGCACGCGCACGCACACACATATACACACACACACACACACACACACACATGCACACGCACACACACACACACACACACACACACACACTACCCAGAGAGAGCACAAACATACAGACGTGCACAGTGGAGCCAAGCTCATTCACACCACGACATGATGACAGCTGTATCAGCAGCCTATTGACATGAGCTGTCGGAGGGCGCAGTGACTAACATGACACATCATGACATGTACCCGTCTACTGAATACACGCACACACACACATACACATTTACAAACACACTCACACAGACCCCTGCACACACATGTGCCAACTGCAGCTCATGCAAGCAGACTATGACCAATGACAGCTATCACACGCATGTTTTTGAAGACTGAGTTCAAAACGGCGGCGGGTGATATTTTTGTGATGTGTTCGGAAAGGCATTTTGTTGCTTTTAGAATTTGTACTAACTCCTCAGTATGCTGGCCACCTCGGCTAAAATCGGCTCCATCGTCAGTTAAAAAAAAAAATCAGGCAATTCTGCTGTTTACTAAATATTACTACTATACTAAATATTATGTAATTAGTAGCTGGGTCATGGCCGGTTCGAGGCAGGGGGAACATGGGGGACTGCCCCCCCAAATAAATGCGTGCGTGCAGAACATTTCTGGAATTCATTATTCATACCAATTCATGGAATTGGTATGGGCAGCCTGGCGGCCCAGAGGTATGATCCCGGATCCGGCCTCCCTGTGTCACGTTTCGGTTTGCGACCAACGGGTGGCTCTGTCGATGATAGAAAAAATATGTACATTGATTTGATATATTTTTTGTATATTATTTTTACAGGTATGATGATGACAGGCGCTATCCGAACAGTTCCATATTACTATTCGGAAAAGTAAGTATAGGTTACTCCATATTATCAAACACGTACATTCATCCATATTCATTCATTCACTATTCAGGAGCTT
>NC_142743.1:10155406-10197906 GCF_051943395.1 Hippocampus bargibanti | reverse complement strand
GGATGTATGGAACCTTTTCTTACCAATTTCCAGTTCTGTTATTCGATTTCTAGAATCACCCTGTTCCATGAAAACTGCTGTCCTTCACTACAATCGCAAACAAACTGCCCGTATCTCACTCCCTTGCCCTCAAACCTCGCCCTTAAAATATTCTGTGCGCCCACTGTCACCCTCGGGCGGACGACAGGTCGGCGGCGTCCATGTCATGTGGGTGCAAACTTTGACCTTTGGTGTCGTCGTGAAGGGAAGCGGCAACACAAAGAGCTCCATTAACTAGCAAAGCAGATATAATGGCGGAAACAAGACCGGCCTTTAAAAGGGGGAACAGGACAGGCTGTCAGCATGCATAATGTAACAGTCGTGTTAAAACAAAAGACACACACACACAACCACATACGAGGCCCAAGTTATTAATTTCTTTCTGTGAAATATGAAATATTCTCCGCTCACGTTTCACTCTGGCAAGGATGGGAATCATTGTTGTGTGTAATTATGAAGACAATGTTCAGAGGGATTATCAAAGAAGTGAGGGGCGAGATAAGGAAGCGGCTGATGAAGAGGGTGCGGGTACGAGAAGAAAGGCGGCTAAAGGAGGAGGGGGGGGGACGGACGTGGCGGGGTAAAGAAAGGAAGGCCGAGGAAAAGAGAGAGAGAGATTACCTCTCTTCCATTTGCGGATACCCCTCCTCTTTTGCTTCCGTCTCTGGCTGTATTAGCATGATAAAGACATGGCGGAATAGGGCAGCCGGCAGGTCTTTGGACACGCAGACAATGCTATCGCCCGAGCAGGCGTCTGGAGCAGGGGGGTTTGGACGGGGAGGGGGGGGGGCAGCCACCGCGGGGACCCTACGAGGCAACGGCACACCAAAGCGCCAATGTCGTCGGCGATACAAAGCCCGGGTCGACGCGCGCTAACATGTCAATACACACACAAGAAGCGCACGCAGAATAGGGGCGCGTGTGGATTAGAATGCCCGGGAGGATTTCGACAAAAAGGGGGAGGAAGGGGCTAACACGCGGTTGAAAGAAAGTGGACATGTTTACATATGTGCACTTTGATCGCGGTATTATCTGGCGTGATATCACAGTGGTGGATACAGATGCTTTCCAACTTATGAACATTCAAGTTACAAATAACAGTCCATACCAAGATTTTGGATTGACCTTTATTCGTCTCGCAGTGTAGAAATTTAACAGCAGCAAAGATATGACAGAAAGAAGTAGAAAAACAAAATACAGGAGCTGCTGGAAAGGGAGCCACTTTCGCTGCGCCATCTTGAAGTCAAAGGAACAAAAACGGAAGCTGCTGGCACGTCATTATGAATCATCATTATTTTTTGTAATGCATTGTGTCCTCCTGGAGCATCATCTGGGAAGAGGGAGTTCCTCCTTGTCCACATACTCGATGGAGCCAATCATAAGCGAGCTCGGCAGGAAAAAGGCGCGCAATACAAAATCCAATTCATAGCATCTCTGTCTGAACATTTTTCGACATACCCGCAAAAATTTGACTGTCATCTGGAACTGTGGCACCTTGGAATTGAAGCGGATTTACGTGGGACGGGAGATATGAGACGATCTCTTTTCGACAATGGATGCTGCAGCTTCGTGTTTGCTTTCAACATTTAGCTTGTAGTAGACGTGCACATTCCACCATGACGTCCCTGATTCACTGGTGAAAAGGACGCTTTGATCCTCTCCTCTTTCATCTAAAACTGCTTCATACAACAAAAAGGGTGCAGAAAGTGCTTAAGAATGAATGAATGACGCTTTGTGTCTTTATTTTTCTTGTTCTTTTTGTCACGGTTTGCAAGGTGGTGATGGCGGGTGCGGATCCCAAAAAGCAGGCAGGAGGGAGCAGAAGGTTGTTTGACAAATTGTATTAAAATAAAGTCAGCAGGAACAAAGTCTAAAACATCAAAATCATCTGAACAGAAAAAAATACAAAGTATCAAAAGAAAACCAAGATTAAAAGTCCGCCAAGGTGAAACAAACACATGCACAGCCCACAATGCATACACAATGCACAATGCATACAATTGCATACACAGCATACAACATCGACCTGACGCCGAATGGTCGTGCCGGGAGTCCTTTTAACTGTCACTGATTGGGAACGACCAGCACCTGCGAGGCAGCAGGCAGGGCGAACAGTGCTACCCGTTGGTCGCCAACCAGATCAAGACACTTTTGACTTCTAGATGGTGCCGCGAGAGTGGCTCCCTTTCCAGCAGCTCCTGTATTTTGTTTTTCTACTTCTTTCTTTCCTTTCCTCTTTCTTTCATAACTTTGCTGAGTCATCTTGAACTCAAAAGAACAAAAAAAATGACAAATAATGACAACACAAAGACACAGAGAGTTAACTAAATGTTGAAAGCAAACACGAAGCTGTAGCACCCATTGACGAAAAGAGATTGTTTCCACGTGAATGCGCTTCAATTCCAAGCCGCAACCGTTCCAGATGACAGTTAAATTTTTGAGGGTATGTCGAAAAATGTTTGGACATAGATGCTGTAAATTACATTTTGTATTGCGCGCCTTTTTCCCGCCGAGCTCGCTTACGATTACGATCTGTGCTGTGTGTCATGCATATTAGCATATTTGACAATAAAGCTGACTTTGACTTTTTGACTTTGATTGTCTGTGTAGAGTTGATGATTCAGGAGGACACGATGCATAACAAAAAATAATGTCTGCTAGCACGTCATTCAATAATGATGTGCCAGCAGCTTCCGTTTTTGTTCCTTTGACTTCAAGATGGCGCCGCGAGAGTGGCCGCCTTTTCAGCAGCTCCTCTATTTAGTTTTTTTTCTACTTCTTCTTTTCCTTTCAGAATTTTGCTGCTGCGAAATGTAAATTTCTCCTCTTCGAGCCTAATAAAGGCTAATCCAATTTAATCCAAATTTACATACAATGTTTGTGGCGAGAATCGAAATGAAGCAGTGTGTACACTCATAATGAAATGTTTCTTTGTTTTTTTTTTTTTTTTTTTTTTTTTGGTAGGGGTGGGGGGAACTGATGTAATTTATACTCTGACGCGATTTATTATTTAAGGCCCAATGCAAGTCTTCCTCTTTCTCTTCTTCAACTGAGTATTTTTTGCTCTGGGTACACCATTCAGGTGCTTGTCTGTTAATCAGTGACAGACACACACAGACACAAAAAAACACGCAGGCTCAGGCGCACTAGGCGCTCACAAACGGGTGGAGCCTCTTCAGAGCTCTGGAACATTCTCCGGGTCAGGCTCGGAGCCACGGGCCCTGTGGGGCGCCGGGCCATCCCACCGCTTGAGTGTCGGTCTGGGAAACGGCTCCAGACGTTAGACTTGTGATGATCACACACACACACACACACACACACACACACACACACACACACACACACACACACACACACACACACACACACACACACACACACACACACACACACACACGCACACACACGCGCGCACACACACACACACACACACACACACACACACACACACACACGCCCACACACACACGCACACACACACGCACACACTTGTACTTCATGTGTAAACATACTGTACACACCATCACGGATGACAGCGATGGCATGAGCCTGTGACGGCCGCTCAAGCGTAACACACACACACTGTAAAAACACACAGAACTGTACAAACAGCACACACGTGAGCGAGAACGGACGCGCACCAGAGCATTTCTCATCTCACGGTGTCAAAAGCTTCATTGACTGTCAGTCGTCAAGGATAGCAACAATAGTAGCATGGTTATGTTTGGCACGGTAGAAATAAGTCAAGTGAAAACACTGCGGGTATGTTGACACTATTTTCCCGGCGGCTTCATGCAGGTAATAATAAACATACGTATATGCAAGCGAGGGTCCATTTGGGGTCATCGTTGTGTTGTTCAAAACTGACTATCGCATCCATGTTTGTGTCTGTGTCATTTTCACTCAAAGCAAGTTATTTTAACGGGTAATGAAATGTTAATTTCTCCATTTTGAGACTAATAAAGGCTAATCTAATTTAATCTAATCTAATCTAATGTAAACTATTAATTAAAGCTTTCATTTAATTAAGCAAATACAATTAACTCATTTGACGAATTAATTCTGGAATTGAAAATATGACGTAGAGTGCCATTTCCCGAATTACTTCAGGTTTTGTTTGTTCATTTGTTTGTTTGTTTTTTTTTTTTGCTTGGCTTGGGTGCCGATAAAGCGCTGGTCAGACTTCTGGCAATGTTTATTCCCTTCCACAAGAGGGCAGCATTCCCTCTTTTTCCATGTGAGCACTTTGTTCCAGCTTCAGTTGTTGTTAATGCACTACATGTTTGTATTGTATTGTATTTTGTACAGCTGCCCCCATTTCAAGTTCAGATAACTCCAGACCCATATAATTTAGGAATTAACTCTTTTTCTGATGAAAGCAGATCGTCTAAGGTTTGTAACACTGCATTGAATGTTTATGTAGTCCTAAAACTCAATATTCTGTGGGTCCAGGAATTCGAGTGACAATGACAAAATCCCTGCCACTGCATGGAGTGGACACATTTTTGCACATGTCTAGCAACCAGGCCATCATGGATTCTTCTATTTCTTCTTCTACCTTGAATTATTTTGGAGTTTCCAGCAGGTTGTTCCCTTTGGCAATATGCTGCCTCTCACAGGTCAGTCTTGGTACTAGAATAGGGCTTTTATTGAGCAGACTTCAGTGACAATGATAAAAACCGTAGCACTGTAGTCAGGATATTGCAAAAAGGCACTGTCGACAAAAAATATCTTCTGGGCCGGCGAAGGTACGATAATAATAATAATAATAATAATAATAATAATAATAATAATAATAATAATAATAATAAATTTCATTTATGAGCGCCTGTAAAAACTCTCAAGGTCACTTTACAGTTACAAGATGAGTTTTTCTGTGCCACATGCGCCAGCGTTCACTCAACCAGAAATACCGTATTTATTCGAGTATACCGCATACGTGTATAACACGCACCCCTAATTTTCAATTAAAAATGTGTATAAAATTTTGTTTCACTTTTTCTCGGCTCAGACCAAGCATTGTGATACTTCCGGGTTGAGTGAACGCTGGCGAATGTGGCTGCCACTGCTTACCCACAGAAAAACTTATCCTGTGACTGTAAAATGACCATGAGAGTTTTGAAAGGCGCTTGGAAATCAAATGTATTGTTATTATTATTATAAAAATCATTTATTGACAATATAAACACTGAATCGAAACTCTGGATATTGATAATTGTGGAAAAACAGCAATGCTTAACCCACGTGTCAGTGTGGGCGAGGCGAGGAAAGGAAATGAAGTGCAGCTAAAAAAATGGTCATCAAAAAACAAAAAACAAAACAAGAATGCGTGTGATACGGGTCTTTCCAAGAAACGGAAGAGCGAGAATAGCCAAGGAAATGCTGCCCCCTCATGGAAGGAATAAAGCATTAAATATAAATGAGGACTCATTTATAACGCGCACCCAAACTTTGAGTTCTTTTTTTGGGTAGAAAATTTTGCGCGTTATACTCGAATAAATACGGTAACTCAACAAGATAGAAAGCTAACTAGCTAATAGATAACTAGCTAGCCTGATAGCTAGCGAGCCAGCTAAATAGCAAGATAGCTAGTTTGACAGCCAAATAGCTCGCGAGATAGCGAGAATATTTATCACACGTTTTCTCAACACAGACACACAAAACCACACGCGCACACACACACACACACACACACACACACACACACACACACACACACAGATTATCCCTCCCTGATAGGTTGCCGCGTGAACACAACAAGCGTTTCAAGTATGTCAGATACACAAACACGCCAGAGTGCGAGAGCTGAGTCTAGAGCAGACATTACAGCTGTCATTATCACATGTAAGGGGCTTTAGATTCTCTCTCACAACACACACACACACACACACACACACAGGATAAATACGTTGAAGATGAACGTTTTTTTTCCCCCGGTGAGATGCGAGGAGCGTCAAGGCTCTTTGCAACAAATAAAGTCGCGCATCTCCCAGCTTAGCGCCGGCGCACATTAAGCGCACGCAGGTGTCGCACACGTAGCGCTCCTGCCAATCTGTGGCACAACCTTAATCCATCTTTTATCCTTGCATGCATCTTCTGCTTTTCCCTGTCAATCGTCCTCTTAGGGTCTCCTTTAACAGCAACCCCAGAACCTGCCATCTATCCATTTCTCCGATCCCTTCATAACATTCCGGTTTTTGTCAGTGAGCCTTTTTTTAAGGATGACATTGTTGTGTCAGGGTGTAGTGTTGTGGTGAGATGAGACCACACGGTTGATCTCCGCAAAATCCCGAAGAGGGGAAGAACATCAATTAAATGGACTAGGAGGGTGAAATGGAAATTTCAGTTAAACCACAGCGCCACATTTGGACAAAAATCAATTGTTACTCAAGATGTCAACACATTTGAAAACCTTCGGGTCGGGGAGCATCAACTCCTATTTCGCCTTTTAAATGTATTTATTCATTTGTGCATGTGTGTTTATTTAATTATTCATATATTCATTCATTCATTCATTCATTTATTTATAAAAACTAACATTTTTGCTTTGAGAATGAATTTACAGATGTCACTAAACAATGACGCCAGGGAGCATTGATTCCTATTTTGCCCTTTATTTATTTATTTATTTGTTTATTTATTTATTTATTCATTTCTTTATTGGTGTGTTTATTCATATACTTAATTATACATGTATTCATATATTTATCAATTTGTTAATGCATTTATTTATGTATTTTTTTTCTTTTATTTATTCATGTAACTATGTAACCATGTAACTGTGTGTGTGTGTGTGTGTGTGTGTGTGTGTGTGTGTGTGTGTGTGTGTGTGTGTGTGTGTGTGTGTGTGTGTGTGCGTGTGTGTGTGTGTGTGTGTGTGTGCGTGCGTGCGTGCGTGCGTGCGTGCGTGCGTGTGTGTGTGTGTGTGTGTGTGTACGTACGGACGGCTGGACGTATTTATTTATTTATTTAGTTATTTATTTATAAAAAAACAAACATTTTTGATTTGAGAATGAATTTACAAATGTCTCAAATTAATAAAATGGATTTAATTTTTCAAGAATCAATGTTTTTTTTTGGGGACTGCATGCATTGCATTGCAGGGACTGCATTGCAGGTAACTTTTTTTTCTTTAAACAATCAACTATCCCAAATTGGTGCTTGTCAGAGTTCATTCAAGGTCCCCAGACATTCGCTACCTTCCCAAGCACCCGCAAATGTTCACCATTCAGTGTAATGAGGGATTATTCAGTGAGATTCTAGGCTTTGTGAGGGTGTGACGTAAGAACTGCAATAGCCATTTTATTCGCGACAATAGCACTTTTGGGTAAACCTGGTTCATCGATGAATCGATCAGTAAGAACTGCAACTGTCACGTTTTGCTAGGTGATGATGGCGGGTGCGGATTCCAAAAAGCAGGCAGGAGGGAGCAGGAGGTTGTTTGACAAATTGTATTAAAATAAAGGTCAGCAGGAACAAAATGTAAAACATCAAAATCATCTGAACGGGAAAAATACAAAGTATCAAAAGAAAATCAAGTGTAAAAGTCCGCCAAGGTTAAACAAACACATGCACAGCATACAATGCATGCAATTGCAGACAAAGCATGCAACAACATGCAGCAAACAATGAACCGACACCGGATGGTCGTGCTGGGTGTGCTTTTAAGTGTCAGTGATTAAAACGACCAGCACCTGCGAGGCTGCAAGCAGGGCTGACGTCGCTACCCGTTGGTCGCCAATCTGATCGGGACGACCAGCACCTGTGCAGGTGCAGGCGGGGCTGACAGCGCCCCCCTTGGTCGCCAACCAGATCATGACAGCAACCTCATCAGGGTGTCAGCATAAAAATGTGCAGTGTCATTAATCATTTATTTTTTAACAAGTAATCATTTCTACCCTATACAATAATAATACATTTAATTTATAAGCGCCTTTCAAAACTCTCAAGGTCACTTTTCAGTCACAGGATTAGTTTTTCTGTGGGTGAGCACTGGCAGCCACACGCGCCAGCGTTCACTCAACCCAGAAGGAACTCAAATAAAGAGAAAGCTAGCTAGCTAATGGATAGCCAATAGATAGCCAGCTAGACAGCTAGCCAGCTAGCTATATAACTAATTGATAGCCAGCCAGATAGCTAGCCAGCCAGCCAGATACTATAGCAGCCTAGTAGTTAGCTGCTAGCACTGGCAAAGGCTACCGAATTATACATTAGCAGCATAATTGATTAGAGCTTCTTTCGTGTCACTATTTAGCAACTGGACATGATTTCAAGATAAAAAAGTTAATGCTTCCGTCATATCATCCAATAAAAGTCAATGAAATGTACTACCAATTACCTTTTCATGGAAACATAACTTAAGATAAACACCCACACTTCCTCTCAGCGCCCAAAAAACCTCAGAATCATCTTGTGCGGCTATGCCGCAAGGCGCTCGACACATGTGCAACGCACAAAAACACACATCGGCGTAAAGTGAGCTTGAGCAGTGGGGAACTAATTGTTTCTCGACGAGGCGACCTGAGAGGCCACCGGAAGGGAGGATGGGAGCAAATGTGCCAGGGAAAAACAGGGGAGGGAAGCAAGGAGCTATAAATTAAAGAGGTGGCGGATATTTGCTTTCCACATGGCTTTCCCTTCACAGACAATCGCCGATACTTTATCTCGGATGAGACCACACGCACACGCCGCCGTCCGTATGAAATGAAACCACCTTGACGAGGCTCTCTGCAAAACAAACCACTCAATAACTTACAGCTAATGGAGGCTGCAGGTCAGGCTTCAAAATGAACACACACGCGCGCGCGAGAGCCATTGTCTGGCCACTACTTATTAGCGTCCGTGCTAACAGAGTTTATCCATAAGTGACCTTAATTAAGTGGCTAGTGCCATTAGCCGCGCGGCTAAGAGGCGGCCATCTGCATGTGAATGTGTGTGTTTTTTTTAATGTTAATGGCTTCTCGGAGGTGTGCGGCAGAATACTAAACGAGAGGCTCCATGCGAAGCGGCGCAGGCGGGACAGTTTAGATAAGTTACTCATGAGGGATAAAGACAAAAACAGGGCATAGGAGTGGAGGGGCTACTTCACATTTACATGCGCAAATGCAGGCAGGCACGTACACACAACTCCTGACTTATTGTCATGACTGTAGCTGTGAAAACAAGGATGTGATCACATTACGGTTGGAAATGGCCAAATACTGGTAACAGTCAAACAAACCGCATTGAACAATCGTTTTGACCTGCTGGGTGCTGTCATTTAGCCGCTCATTTTCAAAAGTTTATTAACTCATTCACTGCCATTCACAAATTTATCCGGGAATTGAAAATATGACTTAAAGTGCCATTCCTGAATTTATTCAGGTTTTGTTTTGTCTTGTTTGGGTGACGATGAAGCGCTGGCCATGGCCTCTGGCAATGTTTTTTTCCTTTCCACGAGGGGGCAGAATGTCCCTTTGTTCCAGCTTCAGCTGTTTTTCAAGCACTATATAAACAATAACTTTAATAACTTTGCTGCTGTTAAATGTAAATTTCTCCACTCCACTGAGACTAATAAAGGCAAAGCCAATCCAATCCAAATTAGTCTGTATTGCATTGTATTTTGGACAGTCACCCTCAATTCAAGCTCATATAACTCCAGACCCATATAATTTAGGAATTAACTCGTTATATTCCGATGAAAGAGGAGAGTTTGAGGTTTTTTACGCTGCATTGAATGTATATGTAGTTCTAAAACTCAATATTCTGAAGGTCCTGGAATTCGTGTCACAATGACAAAAACCCTGGCACTGGAGTGGACACATTTTTGCACGTCTGGCAGTGAATGAGTTAACTTTAACGACCGGGGTGGTAATTATATTTGGTCATGTGGTGGCATAAAAAAAATTATTTAGATCCAAATATATATATTTTTTTAAAGCTACATTAAATTAAATTATCCATAGGTGTATTTGTTTGTCTTCATGTTTGTTTTACTCCTATCTTTGTGACTGCTTTATTTCCTGTATGTGATAGCGCTTTGTTCCACCATCAGCTGTTGTTAAAGCGTGATATAAATCAATAAGTATTGTATGATATTGTATTGTATGTGCCCTCCTGCAATTGACTACGCGACCAACGTCAACTGGAATAGACGCAAATGTCATTCATAGGACATGAATTTTGAAAATTGAAGAAAAATACATTCATTGTAGGAGCGCAGATGATATTGTAAGAAACAGCCGTGATTGATGATATCGACACGTTGACTCTCGGTGAGACCGCGTGTGTGTTTTACAACTAATCCATGAA
Organism: Hippocampus bargibanti; assembly: GCF_051943395.1. Lineage (NCBI taxonomy): Eukaryota > Metazoa > Chordata > Actinopteri > Syngnathiformes > Syngnathidae > Hippocampus > Hippocampus bargibanti. The sequence goes on along the minus strand of NC_142743.1, from coordinate 10,187,577 downwards.
GAATCCTCTTGCTCCACTTCCTCTTCCTCCCAGGATGTCCGGGTCACATCAAAGGAGGGAGTTGTGACCTTTAACCCGACGACCCCAGTTTAGCGGCTTTTATGAGGCGGTATGGGCGAAAATCCATTAGCTACAGCAACAACAAAAACACGGGGACCCCTGGACAGGTGAAGCCCAGACCATTAAGCATGAATAATTATCGTTGCGTTCGCTAAGAATGACACACCTACTCAGTCTGTCCTATTAAAACCACATTTATTTCTTTAAATGGAGTTTAAAAAAAGGGTGCTGGATAAGCAGATGCTGAAGCCGCACTAACATATGGGCTTGGATGGTCCGTTTTATTGAAAAGCGCCTAGTGTCGTAAAATTCAAAGGTCTGAAGCGGACGAAGCGATGTGGAAAAACTTCAAGTCAGTCATTACTATGGAGTGACTGATGAATCTGTTAAGCGTTCGAAACGGCAGGACTTTATGGCTTGAGCTGAGGATTTAGTCCAAGCTATCATTTGTGGCGGGTGAACACATTTCTCTTCACTAAAACTAGTTCACTCTTTTTTTTTTTGTTCATTTTTCATTTTTAGAAGAGTAGGTTGCGGGTGAGTCACATTCCTTTTTTTTTGCTTTACTTCATCAGCATTTTAGAGCCAATGAGTAAAAAACCCTCACCGATCTGACCAGAAGACGAACCAATTGAGCCAATGTATTTAACTCATTTACTGGCATTCCTGAATTTATCCGGGAAATGGAAATATGACGTGGAGCGTCATTCCCGATTTTGTTCGGGTTTTGGTTTTTCTTGCAAGGGTTGTGCCGATAACGCGCCGGCTAGACCTCTGGCAATGTTTTTTTCCTTCCATGAGGGGGCAACATTTGCCTTTTGTACAGCCGCACCCCATTTGAAGCTCAGATGACTCCAGACCCATATAACTTAGGAATTAACTCTTTTGTCTGATTAAAGAAGAGAGTCTAAGGCTTCTAACGCTGTCTTGACTGTTTATGTAGTCATAAAACTCCATATTCTGTGGGTCCTGCTATTTGAGTGAAAAGGACAAAAACCCTGGCACTGAAGTGGAGATATTGTTGCACATCGTCAGGCAGTGAATGAGTTAAACAACTTTTTTTTTGTACCATCCCGGACCACGAACAACCAAAATTTGCATATATTGGATGATCATTGAAATGCAAAAGCATGAAAAAAAACAAAACCCAAAAAAATTCAGGAATGGCGCTCGACATCACATTTTCAATTCCCCAATAAATTCATAAATGGCAGCGAATGAGTTCACAGTTCACTAATAGAAGGTTGAACATTGGCCGTGTAGTTAAGGGTTTGATGATGAAAACAGAATAACCCTGGATTTGATGACAGTAATCCCCTGTTTATTGCGGTTAATGGGGACCAGAACCCCCCGCCCACCGTCGCCCCCCCGCGGTAGGTGAAAATCCGCCAAGTGGGGACACTGATCAAGGCAAGCATTTGAACAGACTGATCAAACAGTCACCCACATGATTAGACAGAGGGGGGAGCTGGGCGAGGGCTGAAAAGATGCACATCCAATCCACAAGCTACAGCCATGTACAAAACCTCGGAGTCATTTGGCATTTCTTTTCTGAACATTTCTTTTTAACTGAAAAAAATCCGCGATGCACTGAACCCGCGATAACTAAACCGCGAAATAGAGGGGATCACTGTACTGACGCTCCCCAACTTACGAACAAGATATGTTCCGAACGGTCATTCGTATGGTGAATTCGTTCGTAAGTTGATTCAGTGTTATATTTTGTATGGAATGTAATTTTAAGGCTTATATAAGTAAGTTTAAGTTTTATATAAGTATGTTTAAGGCTGGTATCAGTAACCTGTATTGGTTAGTACTGAAAAAATAAACATTTAATGAAACATATGCTTAAAGATACGTACATGTGGAGATAATACTACATATGTTAATACAAAAATGTTCGTACGTTCCGTTGTTCGTAACTCGAATGTTCGTAAATAGGGGAGTGTCTGTACTGTTTTTAAAATTGTCATATTTTGCAGTTTGTGGTATTTTCTACTCCTGCAATTTTTATGATTTTCTTTCGTGAATATTTGCTAGTTTCTACTATTTTTGGGGGATTTTCCATTACCTAAAATGTTCATAATTAACTAGTATTATTAACTATATAATTAACTAGTATTATTTTTTTTGTCTAATAATGAATTTCCTATATTTGAATAAATATGTATTTTTAATTGAAGTATTTTTGTATCATATCTAATATTTTGCATAATTTTAAAATATTTTACAATATTGTTTTGTGATTTTTGTTGAACTCATTCCCTGCCAACAATGTGCAAAAATGTGTCCACTCCATTGCCATGGTTTTTGTCATTTTCACTCAAATTCCAGGACCCACAGAACATTGAGTTTTAGGACTACATAAACATGCAATACAGCGCAAGAAACCTTTGTCTCTCTTCTTTGATTAGAAAAAAAGAGTTAATTCCCAACTGATAGGGGTCTGGAGTTATCTGAGCTTGAAATGGGGTCGGTTGTACAAAAGGCAAATGCTGCCCCCTCGTGGGAGTGAAAAACATTGCCAGAGGTCTGACCCGCGCTTTATCGGCAAGATAAACCAAACCCCGAATATATTCGGGAATGGCGCCCCATATATAATAAAATATATGCTCTATAAAGATATGTCCATGTACAATCAAAGGGAATACTACATATATTACTACACAAATGTTCGTATGTACCATTGTTTGTAACTCGAATGTTCATAAGTAGGGTAGCATCTGTATTTCTATTTTCATTTTTGCCATAGGGGGGAGACGGTGGGAAAAAAAAATACAAATAATCAAAAGGAGCATTTGGCCAGCATTCCGGAAGGGGATTGTGTTCTCGGAGCTTCCACTGTAGTAGCAACAGTTTTCGAGGAAGTAATAACAGAAGAAGACACGCAAGTGAGTGATGGTGATTGGGGGGGGGAAGGGGGGTCAATTGTGGGACAGAAACATGAAGACTTTCTCAGCTGTCGTCTTTGCTTTCCTCCCTCGTCTACAACTTCTACAATAACATCATGTCCAGTCTTCCACCGCCTCCTCATGAACAATCTTTTTGTGTCCACCTCTTTCTCCCCCTACCCCCTCCTTCTTCCCCCTCACACCACCCTCCTCCTCGGCGCTGTCTTTCCCTCCTTCATTTTTTCTCTCTACTCTTTGGTCGGCTCTCCTCATGTTGAGCCAAATAGATTTTCAATTACGTGCTGAGTGCCTGGAAGCTTCTATATTTCCCAACCTGACCCCAATACAGCTCACACACACACGCGCACGCACACACATACACACAATTTGCGCCTCCACTTACAGCCTAATGGAGTGGCGGCGAGGGCAGCGAATATCTTCAGCCTTCATCAGATGCACTGCTTAAGAAATTTACCAGGCCACCCTTCATAAAAAAATATTACAATACAATATATACATATTGATTTATATTGCGCTTTAACAACAGCTGAAGCTGGAACAAAGCGCTAACATGGACAACTATCTGCAAAGAGGCACTGTATAGTGCAGGGGTGCTCATTACGTCGATCGCGATCTACTGGTCGATCGCAGCGTGACAGTAAACAAAACATTTGTCAGCCTATCAAACGTCCCGTCACTTGATTGACATACAGGGCAACCATTCAGATGACAACTGAATTTTGACCTTTAGGTCGCCGTGCATGCTTAAACAACGGCGCTAAACGCAGCAAAATTTACAAGCTAGTCAGCGAATTGAGTTCACACCGCAAAGCCAGCTGAGAAAGAGAACGGTGGACAAACTAAAATCCCAGTTGTCCGGACAGCAGTCATTTTTCACTCAACATACTTCAAAAGGGAAAGTCGCCACCGAAGCATCGTTCCGGGTGAGTCACGCCATCGTTAAAAACAATAAGTCCTTCCAAGACGGAGAGATGGTAAAAGAAGCATTCGTTGAAGCAGCTGACTCCTTGTTCAGAGACTTGGACAGTTCTGTAACTTACTCGCACAGGAAAAGTACCCCAACTTGAGGAAATGTGCTACCTCCTTGACTGCATTATTCGGCTCCACTTATTTATGTGAGTCGGCCTTTTCCTACATGAAGTTCATGAAGTCCAAATACCGTTCCACCATGAATGATGAACATTTGGAAATGTGCTTGAGGCTGGCTGTCAGCAGCTACTGTCCAGACTATGCATCCCTGGCTGATTCAATTCAGTGCAAGTCATCAAAGTAAACTCAGGTAATTACAAAAAAAATGTTAATAGTTATTTATTATGTTATGTATATGTAGTTATTATGTGTGTTGTGCAATATTGGCTTATTCAGTTATTCAAGGTACATCAACATACATTGTACATACAAAGAATCCTTAAAACATTTGAAAATAATTATGTTTTGCATTTTTGTCGTGGGTAGATCATTTTGACTTGGTAGTTTTTGTAAGTAGCTCGTATGCTGAAAAAGTGTGAGCACCCCTGGTATAGTGCCTCTTTGCAATTTTTTGATGATGGTACTAGTGCAGCGTGTTCGACCGGAAACAAATTCCTTGTGTGTTCTACATACTTGACAATAAAGATGATTCTGATTCTGATCATATAAGGAAAGAGTTAATAATAATAATAATAATAATAATAAGAAGAAGAAGAAGAAGAAGAAGAAGAAGAAGAAGAAGAAGAAGAAGAAGAAGAAGAATAGGATAATTGCATTCACAGTTTAGTTTAAGCAGCTCTTGTATTATTTATCATTTTATTTATGGTTTTATTATTCTGGTGTTTATTGTTCTTTTATTTGTAAAGTATCCTTAGGTGCTTTGAAAGGCACTTGTCAATTAAATGTATTATTATTATTATTATTAATAATAATAATTTTAAATAAGAGAGCAGCCAGTAGGATGGATGGCTGTGATGCCGATGCTTTTGGAAATTTTAGAGTGGGCTCATCACGTTTTATTCTGAAATTGAAATTGCATATTTTTAACTAGTCAATTTTTTGGCAAAATTAAAAAAAATATTGACCAATAAATCAGCATGAAGTGCAAAACATGTGCAAAGCCATGTATTCAATAAGAGCCAAGTGGAAGTGCAATTTAACTCATTCACTGCCAGATGATGTGCAAAACTGTGTCCACTCCAGTGCCATAGTTTTAGTCATTTTCACTCAAATTTCATGATCCAGAGAATATTGAGTTTTAGGACGATATGAACATCCAATGCAGTGTTCGAAACCATACTCTCTTCTTTCATCAGAAAAAAGAGGTCATTCCTAAGTTATTTGGGTCTGGAGTTATATGAATACAATGCAATACATACATATGAATTTATATAGCGCTTTAACAACAGATGAAGCTGTAACATAGCGCTAACATGGACAAAAAGCAAATGCTGCCCCCTTGTGAGAGGCGAAAAACATTGCCAGAAGTCTGAACAGCGCTTATCCCCCCCGCAAGAAAGACCAACACCTGAAGAAATTTGCAAATGGCGCTCCAAGTTATGTTTTTCTATTCTCAAATAAACTTGCGAATGGCAGTAAATGAGTTAACATGTCTGCCATCTGGTGGCGATTGGTGATATTACAACTCAAAATGACAGTCAAGCAGTGCATAATCACAGATATTTTTCCTTCTTTCTTTTTCTTCAAGCAGCATGTTTTGAGGACATTTTGGGGATTGTGAACGCCTTCACCAAAAACAAAACAAAACAAAACATTTTTTAAAAATCAAAGAGCCATCCCTAATATGAGCGATTTTACAAATCTGGTTTGAACCCCCCCCCCCCCCAATTTTTTAATTACAGTTTCCCACTAGTGATTGTCGAACTGTCATAAATTAAGATTAATCAATTAATCAAATCGATCAATTAATTACTTCCAACAATATTTAGAAAGTGCATTTTGTATCATTTTCTCCGCAAGATATTATTATATTTTTTTTTTCATGATCCGAATTACCAGCAAAATTACCGCATATCAAGAACCAGGAAGGCCTTCCAACCGCGCAAGTCCTCGACTGTCCCCTTTCCATTTCTTTTCAAAGACAAATTGACTTCAACTTAAACCAACGCAAAACCGAGCTCGCCATGACGCGTTGGCGGCGTAAATCGAGCCGTAGATTTTCATTCGGGGACGCGCAGCTGCGCAATAAAGAGACATCTGGCCACCTCGTTAATCATCTCCAGGCAGTCGCGCGGCATAATGACCATTTGCATTCATGTTCATGAAGCCTACAGAACGCGGCCCATCGCCGCCTGCCTGCCTGCCGGCCGGCGCGTGCTTGTCCCTATTAAGCGGAGTCAGGGGTCAGAGGTCACCGCTTAATGCCTTATTGCGAATGCACCGTGGGTAGACTTATTTCAAAGAGCTTAGAGAATAAACATACGTTTGTGGTCCGCAACTGCTGTTCGGATGCCGGAGGCGGGACAACGGCCTCAGGGCATTGGCGGGCGTACGGTGCCCCGCGCGCGCACACGCACGCACAGAGTCGTCTGTATAAAGGCAGAAGGTCCCGAGCGCTGCAAAGAGACGATTGAAAAACTGCTTGTTCTCCACAAAAAGTCATGACCTCTCATGACATGAAGCAGCCAAAACAAAAAGTTTCCTTTGCTAACGTTTTTGTCTGAGCATTGTGTGAATAAATTGGCTTTTTGAGGGATAAATAGAATTAGAAAACAACTCAATGCAGGCAGGCGGGCACACAACAGGGAGAAAGGCCATGCAGCATTAATTATCACATTAAAAAATAATAACAATAACCCACCTACCTGAACATCTTTACTGTTCCATGAAATGTAAATCACCATGTTTTGTCTTTTTTTGCTCAGGAAAAACCATTTTTATCTGCAGATTGTGACTTTATTTTTCGTAGAAAACCCCCTTTTCGTTTAAATCTCAATATTGTGACTTTTTTCCTCAGAAAATACATATTATTATTATTATTATTAGTAGTAGTAGTAGTAGTAGTAGTAGTATTTTTATCTTATATTCATATTATTAATAATACGATTACTTAGAATTAGTAGAAGTAATAACAGTAGTAGTAGTAATAATAGTATTCTTATTATTAATACTACTGCTAATAATAATATTTTTGTTGTTATTAATATTATTAGTATTTATAGTAGTAATAATAGTCCTATTATTATTATTATATTAATAGTTTTATTCTTATATTAATATTATTAATAATACTACTTTTTGTTAATTTTATTTTTATTATTTATAGTAGTAACAGTCGTAGTAGTTATAGTAGTAATTGTACTATTATTATTATATTAATATTATTAAAAACAATACTTTGTCGTAACAGTGCTACTACTACTAGTATTATTATTATTATTATTATTAATACGTATTGTTATTTTTATTATTATTATTTGTAGTAGTAACAGTCATAGTAGTAGTTATAGTAGTAATTGTAGCATTATTATTATATTAATATTATTAAAAACAATACTTTGTTATTATTATTTGTAGTAGTAGTAGTATTAATAGTACTAGTATTATAAGTATTATTATATTAATATTATTAACACTACTTTTTGGGATTATTATCATTAACATTATTATTTGTGGTAGTAACAGCAGTGCTACTACTAGTAGTAGTAATAGTACTATTATGATGATGATGATGATTATTATTATATTAATATTATTCATAATAATACTTTTTTGTTATTATTAATATTATAATTTGTAGTAGTAGTAGTAATAGTACTATTATTATAATAATTATTATTATTATTATTATTATTATTACTTCATTATTATTATTTACAGTAGTAGTAGTATCATTATTATTATCATTATTTATTTTTTGAACAGTGTGTTTCAGATAAAAGGAAATAATTTCTGTCCGTGTAGTAAAATTCCCGAAACATTCATGCTGAAATCCAAATAAGAAGACTAACAAAATGCTCTTGTTTCATGTGGAAATGTGAGAACAGATGGTGGGTCATCGGGAGAGCAGTGACGACACCAAGTCGGGCCTTCAAAGGAGGCAAGAACACCAAACTAAATAATTGCCTCCCAAAATTGTTTTCCAATTAGCCTCATGAATCAAACCTCTGCCCTTCCATGCATCAGTGCGGGGGGGTCGCCGTGGCGTGGCTTTGTTAAGGCCTGAATGAATCACTGATGGGCGCAGCAGCAGCTTGGGTCTCTGAGGGGGAGGGAGGTGGGATGAAGAGGGACTCGGGAGGTGGTGGGTGGGGTGGTCAGGTGGGCGGGGTGAGGGGAGGGGGGGGGGGATAAGTTGATAATTGCAGGGGAACTTGGATCAGGCTGAGCACTGCCACTCCTCCTACCATCACACACACATGCGCACACCAGCGTTGAGAGGAGGTCGCTTTGATTAGGCCACTTAAACAAAGTGGACCGGCCCACCTCCCACAATTCTCATCTCTTTGTCTGTCTCTGACGCTCTGATTTCCCTTTCTGCCAATGTGTGTGCGTGTGTGTGTGTGTGTGTGTGTGTGTGCGTGTGTGTGTGTGTGTGTGTGTGCGTGCGTGTGAGCGTGTGTGTGTGTGTGTGTGTGTGTGTGTGTGTGTGTGTGTGTGTGTGGGTGTGTGTGTGCATGTGCGTGTGTGTGTGTGTGTGTGTGGGCGGGGTTATGTTTGAGCCTCAGCTGCTGCTGTGTGTGAGGGTGAATTACACTCTGGAGCGGCGTGTTGACAGGAGCAGCTGGACATCAGTGGGTCGCGTGTGTGTGTGTGTGTGTGTGTGTGTGTGTGTGTGTGTGTGTGTGTGTGTGTGTGTGTGTGTGTGTGTGTGTGTGTGTGTGTGTGGGTGTGTGTGTGTGTGTGTAGATGAGGTGCCCCCTTCTGGCAAAAAAACAGAATACAAAATCAGGCATAATGTCCGAAAAAATATAAGAGGGTCATGGAGGGTGGGGGGTGAAGGGTCAGAACCAGGAAGGCCTTCGAATGGCTCAAACGCATCAGAGTTACATTTTCAATTTTTGTCATCTCATCTCATCTCATTTTCCGTACCGCTTATTCCTCATTAGGGTCGCGGGGGTTGCTGGAGCCTATCTCAGCTGTCTTCGGGCACGAGGCGGGGGACACCCTGAATTGGTTGCCAGCCAATCACAGGGCACACAAAGACATACAACAGTCACTCTCACACTCACACCTAAGGACAATTTGGAGTGGTCAATCTGCCTGCCATGCATGTTTTTGGAGTGTGGGAGGAAACCGGAGTACCCGGAGAAAACCCACGCGGGTCCGGGAAGAACATGCAAACTCCACACAGGGAGGCCGGACCGGGACGTGAACCGGCGACCTCTGCACTGTGAAGCCGGTGTGCTAACCACTCGACTACCGGGCCGCAATTTTTGTCATTGTCACTCAATTTCGAGGAGCCACAGAATATTGAGTTTTAGGACGACATAAACATTCAATGCAGTGTAAGAAACCTTAGACATTTGTCTTTCATCAGAAAAAAAAATTGTTCATTCCTAAGTTATATCGGTGTGGAGTTATCTGAGCTTGAAATGGGCACAATACAATACATACTTGTACATATTGGTTTATATAGCGCTTTAACAACAGAAATGCTGCATCGTTGTGAAAAGAAAACATATTGCCAGAGGCCATGGCCAGCGCTTTATCGGCACCTAAGCATGATAAAATAAACCCGAACAATTCCGGGAATGGCGCTCTACGTTATATTGTCAATTCCCAAATACATTCGGGAATGGCAGTGAATGAGTTAAGCTTTGACATGTCAGAGCGTGAAAGTGTCCTAAAAAAAGGGAAACCTCATAAAGACGTCGCCGTCCGCACGGCTGAGTGCGGTCCAATGGAGTAAGAACAGCGGTGATGCGTGCGTCGCAGTACGAAACAAAAACGTCATGGAGGATGTTAATCACATGGTTTCTACCCAAGACTCTTCTCTACCGCCCCTCCCCCCATGCCCCCTTTCGTCTCACGATCATCAAACTCCATCAACGGCAAATTCCATGTGAACATATTTAAATGGAGCCGAACGAGAGCTCCAAGTGATCAATCTGACGGCAGGCTCGACCCACTACGACGTGGGTTACACGGTCCGATTGTCACTAGCATGACGCTTTCGCGTCATCTTTCATAAATAAATACTTTGTGTGATGTCACCAGCCTCTCATTGAGGTTTGGAACGAACGCAAAAAAATAAGTAAAAAAAAAAAAAACGGCGGTGGTTTTGGGTTTGAATCAGCAACTTGGTGAAGCGACCTCAATGGTTCATCTGTCAAAACTGAAGCTTCATTTTGCTGCCGTTAGCCTTTTTTTTGCAGCGATCAATGGATTGGATTAGCCTTTACTAGCCTCACTAGCCTTGATTTAGTGCGCATGGATCGGTAGCGCCTGCCTGATGGGAGTAGCTGGAAAAGGTGATGGACAGGCTGCGGAGGGTCAAAAGAACAAAAAAAAATAATAATATGATATCATAAAGACACCATCGTTCAATATTCAGCACTTTCTGCAGCCTCTTTGTCGTATGAAGCACATTGAGATGAAAGAGGACGGTCAAAGTGTCCTTTTCACCAGTGGATCATAGACGTCATGGTGAACTGTGCACGTCCGCTACAAGCTAAATGTTGAAAGCAAACACGAAGCTGAAGCATCCATTGACGAAAAGAGATTGTCTCACATCTCCTGTCCCGCGTAAATGCGCTTCAATTGCAAGCCGCGACGCTCCTTTCTTCTCATCGCGGGCTGCTCAAGCCATGCCTCCACCCAGCCGCAGACTGTCCAACAGCACTGACCTTTGTGCTGAACAAAGCGGGGCTGTGAAGATGCTGCTCATGACAGGCGCCAAAAAAGCACGACGGCCCCAGAGCTGTCCAGTGATGACAGTCAAACGGTGCTGACATATTCGTGCTGCTTAAAAGGTGTGACCGCTCAACACAGTCACGATCGTCCTTGATGAATTTCGACTCTCATTGAGTTCAAATGAATCAGAAAGCCATTAATAGTCCCACAATGGGGAAATTTGCAATGGAAAGGTACTGCCCCTTCCTTGAATTAAACTACAACATTCCTTCCAATCAAAAACGGTGCTGGCATATTTGTGCTACCGAAAAGGCAACCGTATCCGTTCCACACGACGCACAACGACACAATGTGACAAAAGACAACACAAAATCAAAGCTACTCGGGCGCCATCTTGGACTTCCTCCAATGAACAAGACAAAGATGAAATTTACAGGATATGGCTCAAGTGACATAATTCGGATTTGTTTTCTTTTTCACCCTCTGTGTCCCCGCCACAGTTTTTAAAAGCCGAAAGCAACTGAGCCTGTAAACAAAGTGGTCATTGTCCCCTGTCATTGTGGATTATAAACTGCCCAATAGTAGCAGCATACGATTTAGCAGGTGGGAGGCGACGGGGAGGTGTTGAGGGGATTGGGAAGGGGGGTGTTTTGGGGGGCGGGGGGTGTTTCAACGAGGGACAGGGCGCATATACATCACTTCATCTTTAATTAGCTGTCATCAGGTTCTCTCGGCAGAGGTGGCAGCCGTTGATAATTAACCATCAAACTCACTCTTGGCCCTGCGCGGCAGAGATGAAAGCCAAGATAAGAGACGCGTTTGGGCTAAAGCGTCGTCATCATCAAATGGAACTTGATTAAAAGGCAGTGAGGGATGGTGTCGATTCAGTAAATGACTCGCGGAGAATCGATGAAAAGTTTTCTTCAGCCGTCATCTGCACTTGTTTGAAGGTGTCGGACGTTTCGCTCCTCATCTGAAAAGCTTCATCAGCAAACAAGAATTTTGCTGGTACCTCTGACTCTATATATATATATATATATATATATATATATATATATATATATATCTCATCTCATCTCATTTTCCGTACCGCTTATTCCTCATTAGGGTCGCGGGGGTTGCTGGAGCCTATCTCAGCTGTCTTCGGGCACGAGGCGGGGGACACCCTGAATTGGTTGCCAGCCAATCGCAGGGCACACAAAGACGTACAACAGTCACTCTCACACTCACACCTAGGGACAATTTGGAGTGGTCAATCTGCCTGCCATGCTTGTTTTTGGAGTGTGGGAGGAAACCGGAGGACCCGGAGAAAACCCACGCGGGTCCGGGGAGAACATGCAAACTCCACACATGGAGGCCGGACCGGGACGTGAACCGGCGACCTCTGCACTGTGAAGCCGGTGTGCTAACCACTCGACTACCGGGCCGCTATATATATATATATATATATATATATATATATATATATATATATATATATATATATATACACTGAATATACATATTGTATATATACTGAATATACACACATACATATATATATATATATACAGTAAAGTCTCGTTATATCGATATTCAAGGGAATCCGAAAAAATATCGATATAACCGGGACTATCGATATATCCAACCCTGTTTGCATGTAATTTTCTCCGTGCGTGCATAGAAATAGTATCGATATAACCGGGACTTAACTGTATATATATATATATATATATATATATATATATATATATATATATATATATATATATATATATATATTTTTTTTTTTTTCCGCTGAGAAGTAAACAAAAGAGTCGTGCTTGCGGGTTTTGTGGTTTCCAAGGTTACGCTGCTTCGACATAATTATTGCTTGTTTGGCGTGAAAAAAAATGCATTTGTTATTCGGGTGCCCTCTGCCCTGCCTGATTTCCATTTTTTTCTTCTTAAGAAAAGGAGAAAAAAAACATGCTAACAGGAGCTGTAGACACGAGCAGCTAATTAGAGAGAACATAGAGTAAGTGGACATATGTGCGCTGAGAAACGCGTCGGCCAACACACGACGGGACGGCGCCACGGGCGGAGGGGTCCGGCGGGCCGCTACCGAGGCATGTTGTGGTTTTGAGCGCCCCACGACGTTGGCACCGGCGAAACGGAGGCCTCCCGTGTGGAGTGGCGAGGAGTGGGGGAGGCGGGGTCGGGCCGGCTGCAACCTGTCCTCTTCGTGGTGTTTGTGTACTAAGATGCTACTGGAGTGCTTTAATTGGATTACGCTTAAAGCACTTTTAAAACAATAAGTGCGCCTTATAGCTATCTGGCTGGCTAGCTAGCTATGTTGTTGGCTATTTATTAGCTATATGGCTATCTAGCTAGTTAGCTAACTGTGTAGCTGGCTATCTATTAGCTATCTGTTAGCTAGATAGCTAGCTTTCTATCTATTTGAGTTACTTCTGGGTTGAGTGAATGCTGGCGCACGTGGCTACCGCCGCTCACCCGCGTAAAAACCGATCCTGCGACTGTAAAGTAACCTTGAGAGTTTTGGAAGGCGCTTAGAAATAAAAAGTGTTCTTCTTCATATTTTTTTTATGTATTTATTTTATAAAACACTACATTGACCGCCTTTGCCTATTTGTGATCTGCTATTCTTAAATTCACACACTTAGACAACCCAAAGCTGGAAATAAGCAGTTTCGCATCACAGTATGAGGGTCAAATATTTTTGTTTTTACCATGGACTCTATTCTTTCACCATGAAAAAAAAAGGAGAATCAGAGATTTGGAAGCTTTTCTGAGAACGAGCAGGGGTCTGGACGCATGTATGTTTAACTCATTCACTGCCAGACGATGTGCAAAAATGTGTCCACTCCAGTGCCAGGGTTGTTGTCATTTTCACTCAAATTCCAGGACCCACAGAATATGAAGTTTTAGGACTACATAAACTTTCAATGCAGCGCCATGGACTCTATTCTTTCACCAGAAAAAAAGAGTTAATTCCTAAATTATATGGGTCTGGAGTTATCTGAGCATGAAATGAGGGTGGCTGACCAAAATACAATGCAATACACACATATTGATTTATATAGCACTTCAACTACAGCTGAAGCTGGAACAAAGCACTCACATTGATAAAAGGAAAATGGTGCCCCCGGGTGGAAGGGGTTGCCAGAGGTCTGACTATCGGGCAAACCGAAAACCGAACTAATTTGGAAATGGTGCTCCATGTCACATTTTCCAATTCCCGAATCAATTTGGCAATGGCAGTGAATGAGTTAAGACGCTCCATGACGCGCGTGTGCGTAGAGCCGCACTAGCGTGCTCTCAACGGGCTTTAGCTGGCTAATAGTAGATCTTAACACACTGCAAAGCCACTCCCAAGTTAGTAATTGTTGGCTCCATGCCCAATGAAAAATTCTCAAAAAAGGCATGACAATAGGTAATTATCATAAGACTAAGAAGTCATGCTAATTGCTAAGCGAAACCAAAACAGGTGTGATTGTGGAACACAATATGAAATTCATAAAAAAAAAAACGAGTGGCGATTATACAAAAAGACAATCTAAGTTTATAGGGAATGAGAGAGGCTACTTCGACTGGTCTGGAATTAAAGTGGCTGTGGTCACTCCCACAACGGCGCTTACGACAAATCCTACCTGCACACATTCCATCAGAAATAACGCTATTTTTTTATTATATATATATATATATATATATATATATATATATATATATATATATATATATATATATATATATATATATATATCATCTCATTTTCCGTACCGCTTATTCCTCATTAGGGTCGCGGGGGTTGCTGGAGCCTATCTCAGCTTTCTTCGGGCACGAGGCGGGGGACACCCTGAATTGGTTGCCAGCCAAAGACGTACAACAGTCACTCTCACACTCACACCTAGGGACAATTTGCCTGCCATGCATGTTTTTGGAGTGTGGGAGGAAACCGGAGGACCCGGAGAAAACCCACGCGGGGGTGTATATATATATATATATATATATATATATATATATATATATATATATATATATATATATATATATATATATATATATGTAACTTCAATTTAAGATTGTCTATTTTTTTTTATCTTATCATGTAAACATCCACCACGTAATTGCTTTCAAGTCTGGAATGATTCTTCAACTGCTGCCTTTACAATAAAGCATGTTTTTTCGTTTTTTGTTTTGTGAAAATCAATCTTTTGGGAGACAGTGAAGAGCAAATAAATAAATAAATAAACAAACATGGAATCTTTTGAAATGACATCTGTGAAAATATTATTAGAACATCCATCGTACGCTGACGACACAGATGCTCAAGTCATCTCCGTCTGTCGCTGCAGCGGGAGAGGACAGGAGGAGGAGCAGGAAATGATGGAGGGGTAGAGAGAAGAGGTGAAGACTCAAAAGTAAGACTTCCATCGGGGGTGTTGGGGGTTGGAGGGAGGGTGCAGACACCAATTTAAAGAATTCAATTTCATTCAGTTCTTTTAATGAGCTATTTTGGTTTTCTTTGCTTTGAAAAAGGTCCGTTCTGTTTGTAAATGCGTTTTGGTGTTGTGCTTTTGGTCGCCTGAAGTACAGTGATACCTCGGTTTTCCACCATAATCCGTTTCAGAAACCTGTTCCAAAACCGATTTGTTCAAAAACCGAAACAGCACTTTCCATTAAAATCAATGTAAAAAATCTTCATCCGTTCAAAGTCTAGAAAACAACTTTTTAACTATTTCATCGCATAAACCGGATAAAAACTTAATAATAGATCTTTATCTTTAATCTGTATTTATTTTAACCAATTTTCTTTCTGCCACGGGCCGTGTTGGCACGTATCCCAGCTGTCTTTGGGCAAACACAGGGCACACCAACTTTTCAAACCATCCTCTGCTTGCTTTAAAATCATACTATTCAGGAGATCTTTACCAAATATGTCTGCATTTTCTCAAAAATAAAACAACAACAATATTAATGTGTCGGTTACAATGAGACAATGAGGAAGACGTGACCTATAAGGAAGTGACATAAAAGGAAGCGGAGGGTAGTCGAGTGATGCATTCAGATGCACTCAGTTTGGTTGAGAACCAAATTTCGGTTGTATATCCGGGCATAAAAAATCCGACATTTTTGGTTGAAAACCGAATGGGATGAGAACCGAGACGTTCGAAAACCGAGGTTTGACTGTACATCAAGCTGCCATGTGTGTATTAAAACAAAGTTGCCTTGTCAACAGGGCAGCATTTCCCTTTTTTCCATGTTAGCGCTTTCTTCCAGCTTCAGCTGTTGTTAAAGCGCTATATAAAGCAATATGGATATATTGCATTAGATTTTGGACACCCGCCCTCATTTCAAGCTCATATAACTTCAGACCCATATCATTTAGGAATTAACTCTTTTTTTCTGATGAAAGAAGAGAGTCCATGGCTCTGCACTGAATGTTTATGTAGTCGTAAAACTTCATATTCTGCGGGTCCTGGAATTTGAGTGAAAATGACAACAACCCTGGCAACAGTCAACAGTGGTTGTAGAAGAGATGAAATGTAGTATCTCATGGCAGTAAGCAACAATGGTGGGCATACAAAAATGAAAGGAATAGGGTGAAAATTTAAAAAGGGAAGTCGCTCGATTTATTATGGACCATTTTCTTCGTTTTGTACAAATATACAAATAAATAAATCAATCTATGAAAAGCAAAATGAGAGCCAAATCATTTCATCACCTCCTCTGTCCTAATTGCAGCCATATGCAATTTGAAAGGCCTCCTTTCCTTTCTAATGGGCCCCAAGAGGAAGCCGGGCTTAATTGCTACAGCTGGCCATGAGACTTGTCTTTTTTTTTTTACTCATCCTTGCCCCCCCATCCCCAAAACGCCCCGGGATGCACTGTACAATTGACAAGCTGACATGTGAAAAATACAATTCTACAAGCGCTTTGACTCAGTAGAATTCTTGTCATTGCAAAATAGAAGACGGATGTTTTTACTTTTAAAGAGGACATATGATGGAAATGTACCGTTTACATTTCTGAAGGGGAATGTTGCGTTTGAAATGATTGACCAATCGATGAAAAGGTTTCTTATGCCATCATCTGTACTTATTTGTTTTATCTGTGTCAATACATCAAGTGGCTAACTTTTCAGCTAGCTAGCAACAGGCCAATCACGCAACAGAAACGCACGCTTTCAACATCACCGATGCTAATGTGAGAGAATGGAGTGAATATATATAAACAAATGGATGCCATCATTCAAGACATATAGTGGCTAACCTTTTAGCCAGCTAGCAGCAGGCTAATCATTCAACAGGAACGCACACTTTCAATGTCACAGACGCTAATGTGTGAGAATGGAATAAATATATATCAACAAAATCAAAAATATTCCTTTGCGACATTATTTTCCTGAATACTTTGACACACTGGATAGCACAAACGTATTTAAAAACAAACTAATTTCCTTCCAAGAAGGAAAACAAACCCAAAAGGAAGCAGGAAGCATCGGTGAGCAAAAGCCACACATTACGATTTGGCAAAGGCGGATGTCCAAACAAGTGAGACAAAAAGGATGAAGCATCACGAACGGGACGGCGCAGATGGACAGACGGCGAGCAGGAAGTAGAGAACTCAACCTCCTTTGGCTGTGAGGGGCACCTGCTTCACAGCGGGACCTCCTCTCACCGTTATGTCCTAATCAAATTTACCACAGGGGCAGACTGTGCTAGCACCCCCGACGAGCCTCATTCCAACAAGAATCCCGCTGATTGTTACATTCGAATCATCCTCGCTAACCAGACACACTCGCAGTGTGGGGACATGAGCTAAGCAAAGGTTTGTTAACTCTTCGCAAGAACTCAAAACACAACAGATACTCAAAGACAAACATTAAAGATATATTTCTTTCCCTTTAGCATGCTTAGCAATACAGTAATACCTCGGTTTACGAACGCTTTAGCTAACGAACTTTTCGCCTTACGAACGTTAAATTCGCGAGAATATAATCTTGGCATACGAAGTACTTTTCGAGAAACACACGGAGCGCCACAACGAGTGATGTGTCATTCGTGAACAAGCCGGTTCTCTGAAGTGAACGAAGAAAGCCGAGCTGGAAATGGCAGCCTTGGCCTCTATTCCCTGCCCCCAGTCTTCGGTTAAAGCCGCACGTGATTGGTCAAGATACGTGGTAGAGGAGGGAGGGGACACACGCAGAAGTGAGCCGGGGGAAATACAGAAATACAGAAACAGACACACACGAAAGGGAGACAACAGAGCATGAAACAAAGAAACAAAAGTAAAAAAATAAAAAAAAACAAGAGTGATACAGTGAGAAAATGGATAGAAAACAGTGAAATTTGGACTCGTTTCAACTTTATTGATAGTTCAAGGGCACAGTGTAGACTGCAAGGTTAAAATATCCCATCAATCAGGCTCCACAAATAACCCGCACAAGCCATCTGTACAATTTGAAGAGAACATACAAGCAAGGGAACTAGCTATTAATGAAGTTTCTAGTGCGTCTGACGCAGCTGTTGCAATATCACAACTTCTAAGATGTACAACCCAAAGCTCCTTGAGACACTTTATGCAAAAAGCTATCCATTCCATCAAGCCATCAACGACCATCACAAAGGTAAATAAAACGACTTTATTATACAGTACAGTTTATTACTTTAATTACAATACCATAGCGCATTTATTATACATAATATAAGGTATGTTGTGTGTAGTTGTAAGGCTTACTTAATTGAAAATTATGTTTAATGGGGAACTGGGAACGGATTATTCTCATTTTAATGGTTTCTTATGGGAAATTAATGTTTGTAAAACACACTTTTCGCCTTACGCACACTTTCTGGGAACCAGTTAAGTTCGTAAGCCAAGGTATCACTTATTTTAAATCTACTTTGAGCAATTAGAATTTCAATTGAAATTCAGCTTCCTGTTTGTCACCTTACACACAAACACACATTCACTCACTAGTTAGCGCATTCAAACCATTGCTGTCTCTAAAAGAGTTAAGGAAACCGAGTGCGGCGGAACATGCTGATGTCTCACAACCTTTGACAGAAAGCAATTAGCATGCGAGCACTAGCGGGGAATATTATGGACTGGATCACAGCCAAATGTCCAAGCGATACTGTCGAGTCAATAACGGACCAACACCCTCAATGGATCCATGACATGAATAATGAAGGCTAGCGTGAAAGGAAACTTGCCTGGGCCAACGTCCAAATGGAAAAATTCAAACCCAGAACCTCAGAACAGTGATGCAAATCCGCCGAATCTGGATGTCAATGGGCCACATCCCCTAATTTGGATGGGTTCCAGGAATTCGGGCACCTTGGCGATGAAGTGCTGCCTCCATAAATGAAAATTAAATCTATCGTCTATCGTGAGACGCTTAAAGGACAACCGACGTCTCCGGACAAGTTGTGTCCATAATTTGTAAAATGGCGTCAAATGACTTCTACTGAGCGTATTTTACAAAGATTCCACAGCATATAGCTATAGTTTACGTTTTAAGACTCGCGCTGAATATTCCGGAAGTCTGGTTTTTGAGTTGGTGACGAGTCCTTACGCTACGTCACTGAAGGAACGCCCCTGACCGAAAAAAGGACACATTGTAGCCGTCCTTCCATCACGTCAATGCTTGTTTGGTCTGAAAACCTCGTGTTGCACCAGAAAGAGCCAGAAGAGGGAGTCCAAGCTCCATGGAAGGAATTTATCAGCCTGTGGAAACGGGCTGATTCATTCCTCACAGGAGCTTGGTGGCCATTTTCTGCCTCATTTTGGGTGGGACATTTCCCCCCAATGTTGCCTCAAAATGGCACGGAATAAATTATTTAATCGGTTGCAAACATGTATGCTTTCCTCTTCAGAACTATTTGAATCATATTCATAACTGGATGAGTAACAAGAAAGCATCTTCTCCGAATCTGAAGCTATTGTTTTGATTCTCCAGCAATGGTTTTGTTTTTCCGCCGTCCTAACAGTCTGTTGAAGTCGAATTAAGACTTGGGGATCAACAAGTAGCTCTTCCCTAGTCATCATAACAATAATAATAATAATAAATTTGGATTGGATTGGATTTGCCTTTATTAGTCTCGCAGTGGAGAAATTTACATTTCACAGCAGCAAAGTTATGAAAGAAATGAAAGTAGAAAAGCAAAACACAGGAGCTGCTGGAAAGGCAGCCACTCTCGCGGCGCCGTCTTGAAGTCAAAAGAACAAAAAAAACTAAATAACAAATAACATGACAACACAAAGACACAGAGAGACGTTCATTCTTAAGCACTTTCTGTACCCTCTTTGTTACATAAAGCAGTTCCAGATGAAAGAGGAGAGGATCAAAGCGCTTATAAATTTCATTTATAAGTGCCTCTCAAGGTCACTTTACAGTCACAGGTTAAGTTTCTCTGTGGGTGAGCAGCGGCAGCCACACGCGCCAGTGTTCACTCAACCCGGAATAACTCAAATAGATAGAAAGCTAACCAGCCAGCTAATAGCCAGTTAGATAGCTAATAGATAGCCAGTGAGCAGGACCGCCCCCCCCCCCCCCCCCCGCAAAACATTTCTTTTTCACCGATTACAAAATGTCAAGAAAATGTCAAACATATGACTCCATTCGATCTGAAATTCCCATTCCCTCTCACTCCTCCAACTGCCTGTTGGAAGAGAGAGAGAGAGAGAGAGAGAGAGAGAGAGAGAGAGAGAGAGAGAGAGAGAGAGAGAGAGAGAGAGAGAGAGAGAGAGAGAGAGAGAGAGAGAAAGAAAGAGGGAGTGCACACGAGAGAGGTGTCACTTTCAGTGAAACAGCTTAATTCCAATGTCAATGAATTAATTAGATGTGTTAATGAGCTAGCGACAGCTCACCCAAATTAAATTAATACCGTAATGGCCTCAGACAGCGAGAATTAGCTCACCCATTTCAGTAAACGCTTTCTGGAGTGTGTCTGCTAGCTTGCACACACATACACACACACACACACACACACACACACACACACACACACACACACACACACACACACACACACACACACACACACACACACTGAAACAACAGCCAGCCCCGCGAGCAAATCAGCATCGAGATGTAATTAAGTGACTAATTAGAGAAGCGCTCACTGGGTCGCCCTCCCCTCTGCTGGATCGTTCGTTAGTACTAGCACCAAGGATGTCAATTTTGGAGGGAAACTAAGAACAAAACTGTGACTGGGTGGCTATTCCAAAGTCAGCTGAGAACCAAGATTAATTTATATAAACGAGAAAGAGAATGGATGAGCAGCAATTTGGTCCACAAGTCCAAATTCTTCAAATATGATCAAAACTCAAACAACACGCAATTATGACCAACAGTGAAAAAAAAAAAAGTCATTCGCTGCCATTCACAAATTTATTCAGGAATTAAAAATATGACGTAGAGTGCCATTCCCGAATTTGTTCAGGTTTTGTTTTTTTCTTATTTGGGTGTAGCTAATGGCTTCTGGCAATGTTTTTCCTTTCCACAAGGGGCAGAATTTCCCTTGTTCCACATTAGCGCTTTGTTCCAGCTTCAGCTGTTGTCAAAGCGCTATATAAACCAATATGTATGTATTGCATTGTATTTTGGACAGTTATCCTCACTTCAAGCTCATGTAACTCCTGACCCATATAATTAAGTAATTAACTCTATTTTTCTGATTAAAAAAGAGTCTTCGATTTCTTATGCTGCATTGAATGTTTAATGTCATCGTAAAACTCAATATTCTGTGGGTCCTGGAATTCGAGTGACAATAACAAAAACCCTGGCACTGGAGTCGACACATTTTTTTGCACAGGTCTGGCAGTGAATGAAAAAAAAACATTAAATAATTTGGAATTTTGCACACACAGACACACACACACACACACACACACACACACACACACACACACACACACACACACACACACACACACACACACACACACACACACACACACACACACACACACATTGAAGGATTGAAAATTGTGTGTATTGAAATTTGGTCCACAAATGCATCAACATTAAATTGCTATCTCAAATTTCACCAGAAATGTCATGCACGACTCGAACAATACAAAATTATGGCTTTTGTTTTGTGACTGCAGTTTCCAAGATACAATATGACAAATTGGTTTCAAATGGTTTCAAATGTAAAAAAACTGAGCATTAGATAGTTTTACCAGTAATGTAATCCAAAAGTCAAACACTGAATTATGGGAAAAGTAAAAAGAAAAGAAACATGAATAGAAACTCCATCCAAAAAATCATTTAAAATTGTGACCTCCAATATCACGCAATTGTAGTACAAAAATCACATAGCTCAACAACTGCATTGTTGGATTGTATGTCTACATATATTGCTGCGCCATTTGTTTTCGAATATCTCTTGATTAAACACTGCGAAAACAGATGCTATTTGTCAGCCTTTCTATGGGGTTTCTGTTTATGATCCCATTAACTTATTCACTGCCATTTACGAATTTATTTGGGAATGGAAAATGTGACGTAGAGCACCATTCCCAAATTTTGTCTTGTTTGGGTGCAGATAAAGCGCTGGCCAGACCTTTTGGGAATGTTTCTTCCCTTCCACAAGGGGCAACATTTCCATTTGTTTCCATTTTAGTGCTTTGTTCCAGCTTCAGCTGTTGTTAAAGCTCTATAAAAACCAATATGTGTTGCGTGCATTGCATTGTATTTTGGACACCCGCCCTCATTTCAAGATCAGACAACTCCACTAATTAGATAACTCCAGACCTATATAATTTAGGAATTAACCGTGTTTTTGCTGATGAAAGAGGAGAGTCTAAAGCACAGGTGTCAAAGTCAAGGGCCGCGGGCCAAATCCGGCCCACCACATCATTTTTTTCGGCCCGCGAAAGCAAATCAAACTTGTTAAATTCCATGATGATTGCTAAAATCAGAGCCAAAATTTCATATTTTTGGATGTCAACCACAATAAAAGTCATTATTCTTGACTTCAGATTTGAAAACGAGTTATTCATTAATTTGCTGTGAGCTCTATATGTAATATTTGAAGGGATTTAAACATTCTAATGGGTTCCCCAAATTCATAACGGCCCTCGAGAGGAAACCATAACTACAATGCGGCCCGCGGCAAAAAATGACTTTGACACCCCTGGTCTAAAGTTTCTTACGCTGCATTGAATGTTTATGACAAAAACCCAGACACTGGAGTGGACACGTTTTTGTCAAGCAGTGAATGAGTTAAACTCATAGACTTTCCTAAGGGAGAGATAAAACAAAAAAAATGTGCAATTTGTTTTATTTTATGTATGGCTTGAGACTCAACTTCAAGTGGAAATGGCACTAAATAGCTCGAACCCTCATTATGTGACGAGCTTTCCACTCCATTTTTCCTCACAAGCATATAAATAATTAAATAAATACATTAAAAAAAGACAATGGATGTAATATACGGTTATTGTATAGTTTTCAGTCATCTTGTTTTTTGCTCTACCACGCCTGTACCAATTCTTTTGCACTAAAACTGCAAGCACGTGCGTGTGTGCGTAGTGTGTGTGAGTGTGAGCGTGTGCGTGTGTGTGCGCGTGCGAGAGAGCATGGACTCTGCAGGGATGGAGCTTCTCACACAAACACCATCTGTCAACAACAGGCTCACCTACTAGCAAACATTTAGCTCAGGATGCATTTCACCTGCTCTGTTTCTCTCTCACACCCACACACAAAATCCAGCAATGTCAAAGCAGCGGCTAAAGTAATTTCCCATGTAGTCAACTTGAGAATGTCACCTACTTTGCAGCCTTGCAGATCCCCAAAGGATTTTCGCGCCGTTTTTTCCATGCCCCTGTGGAAAGAAAAAAAGAAAAAGACTTACATACACCAAACACAGGTAGATGTTGAAAAGAAACTAAACATTTGACACCTTGCCGAAACATGAAAATTACAGCGCGGGAGAGAAATCATTGAGGGGGAGGGGAGGAGGCGAGAAAAAGAGGGAGATGGAGACTATTACCGAGGCTGTGTGACTAAATTAACTTCTCATCATCACTAATTAGCCTCTTGTTCCCTATCTTCCCTCCAGGTGATACGATGAGCGACATCTGTGTGTGTGTGTGCGTGTGTGTGTGTGTGTGTGCGTGTGTGTGTGTGTGTGTGTGTGTGTGTGCGTGCGTGCGTGTGTGTGTGTGTGTGTGTGTCTGTGTGTGTGTGTGTGTGTGTGTGTGTATGTGACAGCATAAGATTATCACTACACTTGAACGGCATTATTCGTTTATAAAAAAAAATGTTTCTTATCGATAAGTTAAAATTAATACTAAAACCAATGGGGAGAAAAAGAAGACAAAAAGTGAATTTAACCACCCCCCCAAAAAACAACTTTTATTTGTGTGATGTTTGTGTGTGTGGGTGTGTGTGTGTGCGTGCACATAAGATTAGTACTACACTTGAATGCCATTATTTGTTTGTAAAATACCATCATTTGTTCATAAAATCATACTTTGTTATCGATAAGATAAAACTAATACTAAAACCAATGGGGGAAAAAAAAGCACAAAAAAAGTTTTGCAAAAACTAATAAAAACTGAATTCAGCCACCCCAACAAAAACAAGTTTTATAACTTTTTATTATACTGTATAAGCAATGCCAAGTACAAATGCAGGTAACATCCGACTTACGACCGGCGCGACTTACGACCACCTGGACTGACGACCATGTGATGGAATGTCCAGCACCGAGTCGCTATTCAACATTTTGAATGGATTTTGACCTCCGACCATTTTGACTTAGGACCGTGATACCCAACTGTCAGAGATGTTCGATCGGACACTGTGGACAAAGACTCGAACCCAGAAAGATTGTCTTTACTGCCGGCAGGGGACGCAGCCATCCATGACAGACGCCTGAATTCTGCAGCCCTCTGCCAAGCTATTTATTGAGAGTACAGTGAGACCTCA
This sequence comes from Hippocampus bargibanti, assembly GCF_051943395.1. Classification (NCBI taxonomy): domain Eukaryota; kingdom Metazoa; phylum Chordata; class Actinopteri; order Syngnathiformes; family Syngnathidae; genus Hippocampus; species Hippocampus bargibanti. The sequence goes on along the minus strand of NC_142743.1, from coordinate 10,162,896 downwards.
ACTTACAAACACCTTATCTTACAAACTTTTCGTCTTACAAACGTCAAATTTATGAAAATTAAATCAGAATCAGAATCATCTTTATTGCCAAGTATGTAGAACACACAAGGAATTTGTTTCCGGTAGAACACGCTGCACTAGTATCGTTGTCAAAAAAAAAACTGCTAAGTCCTTACTCCTTATAATAAGCACTATTTTCATAATACACACCCACCAGGTGACCAACAGTCCTTATGGAAGGTGACTCTCCTTCCATAAGCCATCAACGACCATCAAAAAGGTAAATACAACTTTATTTTACAGCACAGTTTATTTCTTTAATTACAGTCCATATGTAATACACCTCTCTTTCCAAACAGCAATTCCCTTTGACCTTCGACCTCCAACGCCATTCCATCAAGCCATAAATGACCATCACAAATGTAAATAAAGTGACTTTATGATGCAATGCAGTGTATTTCTTTCATTACAATACAATAGCACATTTATTATACATAGAATAAGGTATGTTGTGTGTAGTTTTTAAGGCCTATTTAGTTGAAAAGTATATTTTATGGAAACCCGGGAACGGATTATTCCCATTTTAATGGTTTCCTATGGGAATTTTTTTTTTCGAGATACACACTTTTCGCCTTACACACTCTGTCTGCGAACCAATTAAGTTCGTAAATTGAGGTCTCACTGTATATGCAAATTTAAGTGATACATTAGTAAAACATAGTTTTCTTGATTAGAATATCACGCCCCTGGAATGTTTTGAGGGCGAACAGCTGTAAGCAATAAAACATTGTCTCGTCCATGAACTGATACATTTGTAACCTGGCTAATGAGCTCTTCCCGTGAAGGAGTTTTAAGTCATAAATTGCTTCGGTGATAAAGGAGTTTCCCAAGTCCTAAATTCTGTCCAAGGCCAGATTTCCTAAATGATTGACCCCAGGTTGTCTGTGCTTCAATAGTGTATTCGAGTCACGCATGTTGAATAAGCATATAACAGCATGAAACGTTTAAATATGATAACTTCTCATTCTGTCTAATCTCTATCACCAACCCAGAGCGGAAGGGAGTACTTGGTACACTCTTGTACGAGAAGAGCTCATTTGCCTCGTTACAAATGCCTATGTTAAGCGCTTTGTTACAGTTGTTGTTTAAGCGCTATATAAATCAATATGTATTCTACATTGTATTTCAAGTTACTTTCTCGTATTAGCTTCAACTCGTTCCTCTTGTTCCAATTGCCAAGCTGTTTCGCATCATCAGATTATTCAAAAAAATGTTAATTAGAGTTGAAATCATAATGCCGCTAAAAAGGTGGCATTATGAAAGGATCATGTGGGGGGGGGGAAAATAGTCATGAAATGCCACCAAAAAAAGGAAGGAAGGCTCACTGTTGTTTGCATCGTTTAGCGAATGCTTTTGTCTTCCGTTGCCGTTCTTTTTACAGTTATAATTTGAGAAGGAACAATAGTGCTGGGAGAATAAACTGATACAATGCATATTCCTGGCTCTTGATATCCAACAAAGCTAGCTTTGCGGCTGTTTTATCCCCTGTGCTCCCAATCCCTTCTGCAATAGCTTGCTATTCCTTAATTATCCACCCGTCTAACAAGGCGTCGACGTTTCCCACTAATCTCAATTTGTTTTTCGTTTTTAGATGCGAGCTGCCATTAACCTGCGGTAAGGCACACGGCAGCTGAGACTAAACGGGGGGGCGTTATAGTACCACGGGAGTGTCGTCGTCACCTGGAACAATCCAAATTACAATAACATTGTCTCTTAATCCTCCTAAATGGGAACGAGGCGCTAAATCGGTTTGATGATGCGGCGCTTAGCCACGTTTCGCTGGTTGGCGCGGTAATCCTCGATACCACAACACTAATCTCTCCTCCGTGTCTCGGACGCGGGAGAAGCAAAGTTGCAAAAAAGTGAAGGAAAGTTTTTGCATTTTTTATTTGTATTTTTTTACAAGCGGCTCGCGCAGAATTACATGCTAGCAGCCGTGACGGTGTTTGTACGTTCACGGAAAATCACACATTCCGCCGCATCTCGCTTGTGAAACATTCAAATCTTGTGTTGAACAAAAGGATTGACTCAGTCGGCCAGGCTGAGAAACACTTTGAATGTCTGACTATTATTTGTGGAGACAAAGCGGTAACAGGAATAGCGCATTTCTGCTAACCGCACTGCCATAAAAGACCAAAAAGTGTACAAACATAAATAGCGTAGAATGTACTTTAGCAGATACATTGAATACTAATCTGACTGAAGAAATAGATGCTAATCATTTGCTGACATGCTAAAGAGAAAATTTCATAGCATTATCTTGGGTTGATATGGATATAATTTCAATATGCTAAAGAGAATATTTTGTAGCAGTAGCTCTAGTTGACATCGATATCAACTCAACATGCTAAACAGAATGTTTTGTAGCATTATGTTGGGTTGACATGGATGTAATTTCAAAATGCTAAAGAGAATGTTTTGTAGTATTAGCTCGGGTTGATATGGATATAATCTCAACATGCTAAAGAGAATGTTTTGTAGCATTAGCTCAGGTTAATATGTATATAATTTCAACATGCTAAAGATAATGTTTTGTAGCGTTAGCTCGGGTTGATATGGATATAATCTCAACATGCTAAAGAGAATGTTTTGTAGCATTAGCTCAGGTTAATATGTATATAATTTCAACATGCTAAAGATAATGTTTTGTAGCGTTAGCTCGGATATGGATATAATCTCAACATGCTAAAGAGAATGTTTTGTAGCATTAGCTCAGGTTAATATGTATATAATTTCAACATGCTAAAGATAATGTTTTGTAGCGTTAGCTCGGGTTGATATGGATATAATCTCAACATGCTAAAGAGAATGTTTTGTAGCATTATCTTGGGTTGATATTGATATAATCTCAACATGCTAAAGAGAATGTTTTGTAACATTAGCTCGTTTGATATGGATTATAATTTCAACATGCTAAAGAGAATGTTTTGTAGTATTAGCTCAGGTTAATATGGATATAATTTCAACATGCTAAAGAGAATGTCTTGTAGCATTAGCTCGCGTTGACATGGATATAATTTCGAGCTACTTTGACAATGTCTGCAACACAAACTAACACCTTAACAGTTTCATCGCTGACATTTTTGTTTTCTTCCAATTGAGTGAGGGAACACAATCCTGCGGATAAAGTGTAATTTGGTAAGTGACAGATATTAGCATTTGCTATGCTATCAGTGATTTTAAAAGGACAATATGGCATTCAGTTACGACCGACTTTGTGCGGTAAGATTCAAAGGCGTTTTGAAAGCGTCTGCCCTTTTACAAACAATTAGGCATATAGGCAATCTCGTCGAATAAGCTTTGACCAAAAACCATCGTAAACATACAAAATATGATTTCCAAGCCAATTAGCTGGCCTCCAACAACCAAATAAATACACCTCTGACACCCAATGATAACAATAAATATAATGAGTTAACCTCGCCTCCCATTTTACTCTCATTATTCAAAGGGAGCCCTGTGATTCGCTGGCTCTCTTCAATTAGCGCCATGTTAATTAAAGAGCATCATCATCATGTTCTCGTCAGTAATTAAACGCCCGAGTGTGATTACTTAACTCAGCGGGGCTCCTGATGATTCATCCGCCCTCTGGTTCTTTTTAGGTGTGTGTATGTGGAAAATTTAGTGATGCCAGAGGATAGGAATAGATTTTCCCAGTCACAGCGCATATTAAATGCTGCAATGAATGCTGCATATGCAAATACACACATTTGTGCGTGTGTGTGTGTGTGTGTGTGTGTGTGTGTGTGTGTGTGTGTGTGTGTGTGTGTGTGTGTGTGAGTGTGCGTGCGTGTGTGTGTAAATGTGTACGTGTCCAGGGAACATGGGGGGGTGTGGGGGTTGCCACTCGCTGATGAGGTGTCTGGAGGAAGTTAATTGCCCATCAAGAGAGCTCTGCCTATTATTATTTGCGGACATGTATGCGTGCGCGTGTATGTGTGTGTGTGTGTGTTTGTGTATGGGTGCGTCTCAAAGGCTTTTGTGTGCTTGTCTGTTTAATTAGCAATCACGATATTGCGAGAGTGCAAGCTTATGTGTGATGAAGTGCATTTACAGTTAAGGATCTTTCAAAAACCAGGCCGAGACATGCTAACAACAACAATTGAGGAGAAAGCAGGTGTGCCGTATTTATTGTATTTATTCCTTGAGATGTTTATCTGAAATTGGAGATTTACAATGTGACGGTAATGCGGTAAAATGAAAAACACTGAATGTGTTTGGTATATTTAATATTTAACAGATTTTTGGTCGATTGAAGTACACAAGGTCGCTCACTAGCTGGTAGCTCGCTAGCTGGTAGCTGGCTAGCTGGGAGCTGGCTACCTGGGAGCTGGCTAGCTGGTAGCTCGCTAGCTGGTAGCTGGCTAGCTGGGAGCTGGCTAGCTGGTAGCTCGCTAGCTGGCAGCTCGCGAGGGACACATATGGTTTGATATCATAGTAGATTGTTTTAGCTTTTTTTTCTCTAAAGGATTCCCCCCCACACACACACTACCCCACAATTTTGTTCCCTCCCTTTTTATGAAAACTGTAAAATGAAAGTTTTATTTGATTTCTGATTATTGGGGATTACAAAAATATCTAATGTAATCTAATAATTGAGGCCCTAAAAAAGGCCTAAAAAAGGCAAATCCAATTAACTCATTCACGAATTAATTTAGGAATTGAAACTATGACGTAGGAGCGCCATTCCAAAATTACTTCGGGTTATGTTTTTGGCTTGGGTGCCGATAAACCGCTGAACAGACCAATGTTTTTCCCTTTCACGAGCGGGCAGCATTTGCCTTTTTTCCATGTTAGCGCTTTGTTCCAGCTTCAGCTGTTGTTAAAGCTCAATATAAACCAATATGTATTGCATTGTATTTTGGACGGCCGCCCTCATTTCAAGCTCTTATAACTCCAGACCCATATAAATTACCTCTTTTTTATGATGAAACAAGAGAGTATAAGGTTTCTTACGCTGGATTGAATGTTGATGTACGATTAAAAGTCAATATTTTGTGGGTCTTGGAATTCGAGTCACAATGACAAAAACCCAGGCACTAGAGTGGACACATTTTTGTCCGTCTGGCACTGAATGAAATAATGTTTTTTTGTATTAAGTGTGTGTGTATTCCTCTCCCATGTAGTTTACTTCCACAAGGCCAAGATGCTAATTAAAATGAATCCAGACACATCCTACTAGCCCCGCCTCTCTTTTCCATGCCTCACTGTTATGCAAATGAGAGTGTGCCCCACCTGACTTGGTGTAACATATAATATTTAATAACCGATGCAGCATGTAATCAATGCAAAAAATGCAAGCCGTTGGACTCCTTTTGTGCGTGAGGGGAAGCGGTGGGCTGGGGAGGTCACAAGTACAACATCTCTGCTGGATGCATGCTAATTGAATGCATGTGTGTGTGTGTGTGTGTGTGTGTGTGTGTGTGTGTGTGTGTGTGTGTGTGTGTGTGTGTGTGTGTGTGTGTGTGTGTGTGTGCGCGCCTGTGTTTTATACACGGACACGCTAATGTCGAAAAAGTGCGTTCTTCACCTCTCAGCAGACAACGGAACAGGGTTTGATTGAGCTGGCCAATGTAAGCGCACACATACACACGCAAACACACGCACACACACACACACGCGCGCACACACACACCAGTACACTCGGCAGGTGAGCAGAGCTGAGTTGACACTTTGTCAGCACTGTGTAATTTGACATAATGAATGCAAGCATCATTACTGCTGTTAATTGGCCAGACTAATTATACTCGTAGGATGTCATTAGAGGCAAACTGATGCCAACTGTGTGTGTGGGGGGGGGTGGGGTAGGGGGGGGGGGTTTGACGTACAAGATGGGAGGGGAAAAAAGGACACCTTAACTCATTCACTGCCATTCACGAATTTATTTGGGAATTCTAAATTTGACGTAGAGTGTCATTCCTGTTTGGGTTTTGTTTTTTTCTTGTTTGGGTGCCGATAAAGCGCTGGCCATGGCCTCAGGCAATGTTTTTTTCCCTTTCACAAGGGGGCAGCATATTGTGCTGTTTCGCTCAATTTGAAGATGTCTTTGGACCAGGCTTTCTTTCTGTTGGCAATATCACATAAAGGATTTCCTGACAAAGTCAAACACCCAAAATTTTTGTGACACACTCAAAAAAGAAAAAAAGGAAATTTTTCTATACACTATCATTCAATTTTTCAATTTTGTTCACATTTTGATAGTTATTTTTTTAGGAAACCTTGTCAAGCTACTCCTTTAAAAAGTTTTTTTTTTTTGCCGATACACAAAAAAAAAATTGTATTGCATTGTATTTTGGACAGCCGCCCTTAGTTCAAGCTCATATAACTCCAGGCCTATATAATTTAGGAATTAACTCTTTTCTGATGAAAACAGAGAGTTTAGAGTTTCTTACACTGCATTGAATGTTTATGTAGTCCTAAAACTCAATATTCTATGGGTCCGGGAATCTGAGTGACAATGACAAAAACCCTGGCACTGGAGTGGACACATTTTTGAACATGTCTGGCAGTGAATGAGTTAAAAACATTAAATAATTTAAAGGACAACCGACGTCACTTTTTTGTTTCTTAACTGACACCAGAAAAACATTTTATAGCATCTAAAATACCCAAAAATAGCAGTATGATATTTTTAGTCAAATGCAAAACACCAATAAAAATGACTTAAAGTGTCCAAAATCTGCAAAAAATTGAGCTGCGAATTGGGCATTTTCAGAAAGTCCCGCCCCCTTGTTCGTGACGTCACGCCAAGACGTCTTGCATTGCTGGAGAATCAAAACAATGGCTTCAGAATCGGAGAATATGCTTTCTTGTTACACATCCAGTTATGAATATGATTCAAATAGTTCTGAAGAGGAAAGCATACATGTTTGCAATCGATTAAAGAATTTATTTGTGCCATTTTGAGGCAACATTGGCGGAAAATCTCTCACCCAAAAAAAGAGGTACAAAATGGCGACCTCCTGTGGCCACCTCCGTTTCCACAGCCTGATAAATTCCATATATGGCGCTTGGACGCCCTCAATGTTCTACTTTTATGTGTTATGTTCAGCAACTGCATTTCTTCGACAACACACCCTCTGACCATAAACTAGCATATTAGCCTAAACATGCTAACACAGGCAAGCGCACACACACTTAGCTATCGTCTTTCAAATCCACTTATGACAAGCCACTTATATTGAACACGAGCAGAGCTGCGGCCTTTTAGTTTGGCCTCTCCGAGCAGCGTGTAAAAGCTTCATCACGGGCCGCGCTGATGAAATTAGCGCCTATTAGCGCCGCCAACCCTCCCATCCGCCGCTCAGCTCTTCCTGCCCCCTTTCGTTCGGCCCACTCCCGCTTCCTCTCCGCGCTCTCACTCTGAGAAGTGTGCAGATTTAATTTGTGGCCACGACTCAGGAGCCACTTAGTAATATCTCTCAGTGTGC
>NC_142743.1:9547906-9695406 GCF_051943395.1 Hippocampus bargibanti | reverse complement strand
ATTCAATTGCCAAATTGCTTTGGACACAGGATTACATGCGTTTTATATAAAATTAGAATAGGTTTAGAGACAAACGAAATGCATGTTCTCACATTACATACAGTATTTAGCATAAAAAAAACACATCAATATTTTGGTTAAATAACAAGTGATCAGATTACATGTACTTATTTCCACAATCCATCCTACATCACATATGTCATAGTCATCATATCAGGGCTAACGAACAACTTTAATCCCATCTTTCCCTTATCCCGTCTCAAAAACCCACCTATTGAAAATTGCATTTTCTGTGTAGCTCTACCTCTTATTTCAATTTATAATTGTATTTTATTGATTATTGTATTCATGCTTGTCTGTAACTGTAAAGTGTCCTTGAGAGCTTTGAAAGACGCTTGAAATAAAATGTATTATTATTATTATCATTATTATTATCATTATTATTATTATTATTATTATTATTATTATTAGTAGTAGTAGTAGTAGTAGTAGTAGTAGTAGTAGTAGTAGTAGTAGTATTATTACACAGTCAAGGTAGCGGGTCAAGCTAGCTTAATGCTAGCTAGGATGATGCCTGTACAAAACAACACAAATATATGTAAAATGGGATAAAATTTAAAAAATTATTCTTGATTCTGTTGTTTTTCGGGGTATGTTGTGGAATACTAAAGATGAAAGTAAGGTATTTTGAAGTAAAAAGGAAAACTTCTCTGCTGTTTGATGCCTTGCGTTAAACGCGGCAGTGTTGGCTACATTCCACTAAGTCATAATGAGATAAGTAAATGTATGATCAAAATGAAATGCTCTACATTTTGATTCCATTTAGCATTTAACCCCTTGTTAAAATTGGATATTTTACTTATTATACTATGATGACTTTTACAGCAAAAATACAATGAGTTACACATTTGACTTGATTCAGAAGTTGTTTACCAATGTGAACATAAATAGTGAGCACATATTTCAAGTGCGAGTCGGACATATATATTTGAGAATTTTTTGGGCGGGTTAAAAAAATTAGCGTAGCTGTGCTATCAAAATTTCTATTTAGCATTTGACATGGTTCTTTTATTGTTTCTCAACGCATCGTGTGATAGTGTACCTAATTATGTGGCTGCTCTGTGTGGAGTACACAAACACGTTTTCAGTGACATTTCCATCACGTGTCATGCAATACAAATACATACATCTTATCTTTTTATAAGGGAGTGTAACTGACTGACAATGATAGCAAGCTCTATTTTAATCTTAGCATTGCAGTGTGCGCTGACACAAATGCAGTGTGTATGTTTTTTTTGGCAAGTTGGGTCAAATGAGAAAAAAGGAAAAAAAAACAACAGAAGAAATCATTGAGTTCATTTCAGTCTCAATGAAAATTCTTAAATTGCAGCAATGTCCTTCATTTTTGTCTTTCTCACTATCATCTACGAGCTCTCTGTGTTCATTTTAAATGCTTTTATTTTGATATTGCCGTACATTTGTACCCAAGAAGGAAGGTCAAGCAGTCTTTTGAGAAATGTAGTTTACTTAGTTCAGAATCAGAAGAATAAGAAAGCCAATAGTCCCACAACGGGGACATTTTCAACAATTACTCTTACACAATAATTATAATAGTCAATGTTAAGCAGATTCCTTACTTACAGACAGTGTATTGTAGGTGTTCAAATACCTGACATGTTTCGGCGACTACTTCCGCCTTCCTACAATTACCTACAATACACTGTCTGTAAGTAAGGAATCTGCTTAACATTAGTTATCAAGTAGACAGGATGAATTTAGTACAAAGAATTATAATAGTCCTTTTTTTTTACATTCAATAATTCATACTTTAAAGGACAACCGACGTCTCCGGACAAGTTGTGTCCATAATTTGTAAAATGGCTTCAAATGACTTCTACTGAGCGTATTTTAGAAAGATTCCACAACATATAGCTATATTTTGCGTTTTAAGACTCGCACTGAATATTCCGGAAGTCTTGTTTTTGAGTTGGTGACGAGTCCTCACCCTACGTCACTGAAGGAACGCCCCTGACTGAGAAAGGACATACCTTGCATCACCTCAATGCATTTTGCGATACTTTGTTTGGTCTGAAAAGTTCGTTTTGATCCGCGTTGATGGCGAAATTAGAAGGAAAACACATAAATAACGCGGCAGTGAATCGTGTGTTGCGCCAAGACTTCTACAGTATATTTGATGTTCGCCTACAAAACGGAGCTTTGTCGCCCTCTTCTGCCTTTTTTTGGGGTACTGTGAGTACTAAAGAGTTTGTGCTTTCCTCTTCAGTACTATTTGCTTCATATTCATAACTAGATGAGTAACAAGAAAGCATCTTTTCCGAATCTGAAGCCATTGTTTTGATTCTCCAACAAGGCAAGACGTCTTGGGTTGACACCACGAACATGGGGGCGGGCCCTTCTGAAACTGGCCACTCCCGGATTCAATTTGAAGTAGTTTTTGGACACTTTAAGTCATTTTTATTGGTGTTTTGCATTTGACTAAAAATATCATACTACGTGTTTTGGGTATTTTAGATGCTATAAAACGTTTTTCTGATGTCAGTTAGGAAACAAAAAAGTGATGTTGGTTGTATGCAAACGACTACAGTGTTAAAACAGTCCAGTTGTAACACTCCCGACAGATAAAGGAAGGAAATACATGACATATCTATCATATCATTTTACTCTGCCACTATAGATACTGTGTGTGGCGCATGCATTATGTTAATATCTGTTGTAAAATGCCTCCCCCTAAAAAAAAGAGCCCGAGTCTTTCTTATTTCATTTCATTTATTTATCAAACATATTGTTTTACTTTTCCATATCTATCCATATCATCAATCTATTAATCTACTAAACAAATTATATATATATATATATATATATATATATATATATATATATATATATATATATATATATATATATATATATGGCGCTCGATGTCATATTTTCAATCCCCGAATACATTTGCAAATGGCAGTGAATGAGTTAACAAGAATATATATGCAAGAATATATATATATATATATATATATATATATATATATATATATATATATATATATATATATATATATATATATATATATATATATATATATATATATATATATATATATATATATTGAGTTACTATTGCGGCCGTGGACCCCACGCAGAGGTCAGTCCTATATATATATATATATATATATATATATATATATATATATATATATATATATATATATATATATATATATATATATATATATATATATTCTTGTTAACTCATTCACTGCCATTTGCAAATGTATTCGGGGATTGAAAATATGACATCGAGCGCCATTCCTGAATTAGTTCGGGTTGTGTTTTTTTTCCATGCTTGGATGCCGATAAAGCGCTGGTCAGACCTCTGGCAATGTTTTTTCCCTTCCACAAGGGGGCAGGATTTCCATTTTGTCCCCCATGTTAGCGCTTTGTAATTGAAATTGCATGACAAAGAGCACCATTCCCCAATTAGTTCGGGTTTAGTTTTTTCTTGCTCGAGTGCCGATAAAACGCTGACCAGACCTGTGGCAATGTTTTTCCCTTCCACAAGGGGGCAGTATATCCTTTTTTTCATTTTAATGCTTTGTTTCAGCTTCAGCTGTTGTTAAAGCGCAATATAAACCAATATGTATGTATTGCATTGTATTTTGGACAGCCACCCTCATTTTAAGCTCAGATAACTCCAGACCAATCTACATAATTTAGAAATTAACAGTTTTTTTCTGATGACAGAAGAAAGTCTCAGGTTTATGTAGTCCTAAAACTCTGTCCTGTCCTGTCCTAGAATTTGAGTGACAATGACAAAAACAGTGCCACTGAAGTGGACACATTTTTGTCTGGCAGTGAATGATTTAATGGCGCTAGTTTCCGGAAAATCCATCCAGAAAAAAATTGCTATGTCGTGTAAATAACGTACACTGACAAATATGAATGACCTCCACCCTTCGCAAGGTTTCTAGGGGTGCGGGGGAGGGGGCTATACATTGTTTTAGATTGTGGGAGGGTCAACCTTGCGCCGTATAAATAAACCGCCGAGACACGCTGAGATACAAGTGAGTGACGTGACTTGAAGACCCAAACCTTTCGACAAAAACAACACTCAATGGCAAACAACAGAAGTGAGTCTCCCATCCATTGCCGTATTTATCTTATTCATAAAACGTATGCTAACCCAACATCTTCTGTCTTGAGTTACTATTGCGTCCGTGGACCCCAGATGCCGTGAGAACAACTCGGCTCACCGCACCTGGGAGATCGACCTCAAACGCTTGATTGTACGCAGAGGTCAGTCCTTCTCCATTTCGGTGCAGTGCTCCGGGGATGTGAGTCAATGCACGGTGGCTTTGGACCTCCATCTTGGTGAGTCAAAACTGATCTCAAAATGGCTTGTCGACCATTTTGTGGGTATTTTATTTGCTATAGACTCCAGCACGGATGTTCTTTTGCATGAATGGCAACAGTTGGATGCAGATGTAAACGTTATTTTCCCTGACGATCAGTTTCATTTGTTGTTAGGCAAGCGAGAAGAAGTCACAATCAACGTGAAGAGGGAGAAAGGCGCAAGCGGCGATTGGTGGTTTACCCAGCGGAGAGTCTACGATGAACTTCTGCTGACTCTGTACAGCCCGACGGACGCCATCGTCGGCCTTCACCGCCTGTCTGTGTCGTTGGTGTGCTTGGCAACTGGACGCGTGTTCGATACCGACGGGAGGACTAAGTTTCACATGCTCTACAATCCGTGGTGCAAAGGTGAATGCATATCTCTCAACCGGCTGAATTTTGCCATATTCTGTACGATTTTTGCACATTTTTAGACGTGTACGGCATACAAGAAAGTTTGTACGGGAAACGCAAAAATTGTGAAATAAATGTTAAGATATTGTCGATTCCGTTTTCGTCATTAAATATTAGCAGTAATGTCAATTTGAACAAATATCGCTACTCGTAAAAAGCAAAATCAACCACCGGGAAAACAAGTCACTGCGAAAGGTCTCGAGAAGAAACAAAAGTTCCGAGAAGTTCCGGAAAGTTCAGGAATTTTATTTTGAAATCAGTTAAATGAAACATTTTACTGTGTTTTTTTTCTTCTCTGTAATATCATTCATCCATCCATCCATCCATCCATCCATCCATCCATCCATCCATCCATCCATCCATTTTCCGTACTGCCTATTCCTCATTCATTCATTCATATTTTGTATAAATATTATACATCGTAAGAAAATAAATTACAGTTCTTTTTTTGCTGTGGACAAATTCAATTTGGTGAAGGTGAAACTTTGTTCATAAAATTGCTCAATGAAATATTACACACGCATATGTTTTTTTATCAGTAAGTAAGGAAAAATAGGGCCGTTCGTAAGGTCACAGTGTCTCGTAGGTTGACAGGTATGTGAATGAATCTGTTACGACCATGAGTTATCACGACTTGCGCTTCGATGTTGCTAATTTTTATATTTTGATCGTCTGCGTTTGTTTCTGCGTATCTGTGTGCCACAGATGATGCAGTGTATCTTGCTGATGAGATGCTCAATCAGGAATATATTATGAATGAGAATGGGATCATTTACATGGACAACTGGGACTCCATCAGTCAGAGACGTTGGAACTTTGGGCAGGTACACACAAAAAATATCCAGCACACATGCATACGATATACAAACTGGTATGTGTGTGTGTTTGTGTGTGTGTGATCACAGTTTGAGGACAAGGTGATGGACATTTGTTTTGAAATACTGGACAACTCCACGGAGGCCATAAGAGACTCGAAGAAAGACCTGCTGCAAAGATATGACCCCGTCTACGTCAGCAGGATTGTCACTGCCATGGTGATGACGACGACAACACACACACACACACACACACACACACACACACACACACACACACACACACACACACACACACACACACACACACACGCAACGCACACACACAAAACACCACCACTATTTCCACTCTACATTGTGTACACTAAAAACGAATCTTTTAATATGTGCGTCCAGGTGAATGCCAATCGCGACAGGGGTGTGTTGCAAGGCCGCTGGGAGGAGCCGTACTCTGACGGAGTCCCGCCTTACAGATGGACGGGCAGCGTTTCCATCCTCCAAAAGTGGAGCGACGGCGGAGCCAAGCGCGTCAAATATGGCCAGTGCTGGGTCTTTGCTGCTGTTACAACTACAAGTGAGCTATCTTGTTGTCATCCGAGTATTTGGACAAGCATGAGAGCTGCTATTTTCATGTTATAAAATGGAAAAGCGTATTTTCTTTATCGGTTTAGTATTATGGTACGTATTTATTTTGTATGCTCTTTGTACAGTACTGCGCTGCCTGGGAATCCCAGCTCGCAACATTACCAACTTTGAGTCTGCCCATGACACTGACGGAAACCTTTCATTGGACTACCTGGTCGATGAAGAACTGAAGATTATCAAAAAAGGCCGCTCGGATAGCTCATGGTAGGACAAAGCCAATAAATCAATAAACCAATCAATAAATACATGAATGAATGAATGAATGAATGAATGAATGAATGAATGAATAATCGGATGAATGAATGAATAAATGCATAAATAAATACGCAAACAAATACATAAATAAACACATGGCTGACTAGAATTCATAAACACAAACCAATATAAATAAATAAATAAATAAACAAACAATGAATGAATCAATAAATGAATAAATAAAGAAACAAATACATGAATAAATGAATAACGAAACAAACAAATGCATCAATAAATTAACAAAAATAAATGACTAAATCAAAATAAATAAATACATAAATAAACGCATAAACGAATAGACAGATGAATGAATACATGAACAATATAATAAATGAACAACTAAAAAAATCTAATAAATGAATGCATGAATAAATAAATAAATAAATACATGATGACTAAACAAATAAATAAAAACCACATAAACACAATTAAAATAAATGAATAAATAATGGATGAATACATGAATGAACAAATAAATGAAAAAAAATAATACATGAATAAATGAATGCCGAAATAAATAAATAAACACATAAATAAACAAACATAAAAAGTAAATAAACAAAAATAATTAACTAAATAAACATGAATAAATAAATACATAAATAAATAGGTTTTTCCCCCTCTTGGTATTCCTGATGTCATTGATGTCTCTCTCAAACTTCTTTTTAGGAACTTCCACTGTTGGGTTGAGGCCTGGATGAGGAGAGATGACCTCCCACAGGGAAATGACGGCTGGCAGGTTTTGGATCCAACCCCTCAAGAATTGAGTGAAGGTAGAGTCCATTTTATATTTTATTTTATTTTAATGTATTTGTATTTTATTTTATTGTGTTTATTTTATTTTTTCAAATTTGATGCTGATATGACCTTTTGATTGCCAGGTGACTTCCGCTGTGGCCCATGTCCCGTGAAGGCCATCAAGGAGGGAAATTTAGGCGTCAAGTATGACACTCCGTTTGTATTTGCGGAGGTTAACGCTGACATCATCCACTGGATGGTGCGAAAAGACGGCCAGCGTCAGAAGGTAGTTCCTTTTTCTTTTCCTTCAAGAAAACCTCATTTTATCGGAAACGATCAAGCTTTGTGTTTACAGATCAGAGTGGACCAGTTCAGCATTGGCAGGAACATCAGCACCAAAAGTGTTTTTGGCAATCGTAGAGATGATGTCACTCAACACTACAAATATCCTGAAGGTTAGTCAACAGAACTCATTTTTCAACATGGATAAACAGATCACACATACTGTATTTCGGCTTTACGTCACTTCTCATGAATAAGCTCAAAATCCAATGTCTGCTGGATTTGGTACGCATGGATCGGTAGCGCCTGCCTAAAGGGAGTTGCGAGAAAAGGTGGTTAGCAGGTGTGGAGGGTCCAGTAGTATTTTCCGTGCCCTTGTCTTGATTCGATATATTTAATTGTGTTCTGCCTCAGTCTCCCTAAATCATCCGCACTAGGTCCATAACTTTTTTTTTGTGACGCGAAACGGTCGGATTAATTAAAGCAGTAGACTACTTGTGGTGTCACGATTTTGCGTGAGATCACTTTCTACTCACTGTCCAATTTGCTTCGATACTACGACGCGTCTTCAAATGTCACGTCACCGTAGCCGCGGTTTAATTATCAAGGCCTGATTAATTTTCTTCATCAGGCTCCAGGAATGCGAGAGAGGTGCACCAAAAGGCTCAGCGTGCAATCAGAGAGTCGTCCCCCGAGAGGCCCGAATCAGAGAAGTTTTTGTTGAGTGTCAAACCCGGAAAACTTTTGTTTGGATCAGATATCGACATTGTTGTTGAGGTATGGCACAGAAAGTATTATTGTTAAGGATATTTAGCTTTAACAAGCTTTCCTTAAAAAACTTTGTGACTGGCTTTTACAGACGTTCCCCTACTTACGAACATTCGAGTTACGAACAACCGTATATAGGAACATTTTTGCGGTTATGTTGAAAAATGTTCAGACAGCTATGCTGTAAGTTAGATTTTGTATTTGCACGCCTTTTTTCGAATAGTGCTTCTTTTCCACCGCTAAGGCTGAGGCGATGTGAGAGCTCTCTCTCTCTCTCTCTCTCTCTCTCTCTCTCTCTCTCTCTCTCTCTCTCTCTCTCTCTCTCTCTCTCTCTCTCTCTCTCTCTCTCTCTCTCTCTCTCTCTCTCTCTCTCTCTCTCTCTCTCTCTCTCTCTCTCTCTCTCTCTCACCATATGTAGTATTCTCTCCAGTTTTACATGTCCATATCTATATTGAGCATATATTTTATTAAATGTATATTTTTCAGTACAAACCGACACAGGTTACTTATACAAGCCTTAAAGGACAACCGACGTCACTTATTTTGTTTCTTAACTGACATCAGAAAAACGTTTTATAGCATCTAAAATACCCAAAACACGCAGTATGATATTTTTAGTCAAATGTAAAACACCAATAAAAATGACTTAAAGTGTCCAAAAACGACTTCAAATTGAACCCGGAAGTGGCCAGTTTCAGAAAGTCCCGCCCCCAGTTTGTGACGTCACGCCAAGACGTCTTGCCTTGCTCTAGAATCAAAACAATGGCTTCAGATTCGAAGAAGATGCTTTCTTGTTACTCATCCAGTGAGGAATATGATTCAAATAATTCTGAAGAGGAAGGCATAAATGTTTGCAATCGATTACTCAATCAGAAGCCTGCATCGAATAACTTCGTGCTTTCGGGTGCATTTGCATATCATTTTCCAAAGTAGACGCACAGAGAACACAAGAAAAATGGATAAGTGGTTGGGAATCAAGCCAAAACCTCAGCCGAGGAAGAGAGACTCAAAAGAAACAAACAAAATTTATGACGCTCCAAAATGTAAACGTACATTGAGAGCATCGTGGAAAGAGTAGTTTATGTGGCTTGCAGCAGACGACGCAACGCAAATATTGCACTGTGCAACCTGCCAGGAAGTGTATGGACAAACGACAGCTGAAGCAAAATCACCAGCAAGGGCCCATAAATTACCATAAATTAAGGAAGGGAGCGTTTAGGGTAGATACATCTTGAAGTGTTGTTCTGTTATATATTCTGATTATTAATCTTTCATACTTGGCAACAATGTTTTTTTTGCAATTAGTCATATTGTGTTTCATGTTGTGAAAAATGTGGCAGCCAACTTTATGGCTGGACAGACAACTTTTCAGAGTTGTCTTTCCCTGCTGTCCAGTAACTTTTTGTCATGAGTTTTAGACACTGCTATGAGCCATAAACATACATTCCATACAAAATATAGCACTGAACCAACTTACGAACAAATTCAACTTATGAACAACCGTTCGGAGCGTATCTCGTCCCTAAGTTGGGGAGCATCTGTATTCAGAAAGACCTCTCACAAAAAGTTAGTTTTCGGAGGAGGAAAAACAAGTTACTGCATCTGAAAAAAAAACAGTATGAATAACCAGCACTTGAAAAGAGGGAATATTTTTGGTGCTTTATGGAGATGGTCAAGAAGAGTCTGGGAAATGATTGCAATTTTTTAGCAAATACAGTAAAGTCTCGTTATATCGATATCGGTTATATCGATAGTACCGCTTATTACGATACTATTTCTATGAACTCAAGGAGAAAATTACATGCGCGCAGGGTCGGATATATCGATAGTCCCGGTTATATCGATATTTTTTCCGACTCCCGAGAATATCGATATAACGAGACTTTACTGTAATTATTGTTTTGCAGTTGATGAACGACGGTGGAAAAAAAGCCGATGTTCGCCTGACCATGGCAGTCACGGCGGAAACGTACAACGGGATACACCTTGGGATGGTGCAGAAGGAAACCAAGCAGATTTCTGTACACGACAAACAAGGTTAGAAAATGTAAAACAAAACCCACAAATAAAATGTCCGCACACACATTATTTGACCTTTGCCAAAATAGTTCACAAGGAGGTGGTACGAGTGGGCTTCGACGACTACGTCAAGTACATCTCCGGACAGCAGAAACTTAAGATGACGGCATTGTTGGCGGCCGAGGGACTGAGGAGACCCGTCATGGCCATGGGCAGAATCTCACCCGTCATGCCTCAAGTCCTTGTTGAGGTGGGGTCACCCGGACAGAATTTAACACCATCCATTTTCCGATCCACTCGTCCTTACAATGGTCCCGGGGGTATGGGGGTGGGGGCACCCTGAACCGGTCGCCAGTCAATCACCGGGCACACACAGACAAACAACCATTCATGCTCCCCAGAGACTATTCAGAGTGTTCAATCAGCCTGCCATGCATGTTTTTGGAATGTGGGTGGAAATCGGAATACCCGGAGAAAACGCACACAAGCCCAGTGGAGTTAAAAATCCCAAACTAAAAACAATAACAAATCCTACAACTGACATTTGTGTTGCCGGTGATAAAGCAAACAAGTTGCTAGTTTTCTTGTGGTATCTTGTTATTGTACATTTTTCATTTGACTAAAAGTGGGTCATATCATATTTAACCCATTCAGGGATGGCAGTTAGCACAGTGGACAGCTTGTCATGTTCTCAATTTACACCAGGAGTTGGGAACCCATGGAGAGCCATAGGTGGTTCTTTTGATGATTGTATTTGGCTCGCATATAAAAATATATCAGAAAATGGATGGTTAACTCATTCACTGTCAGACATGTGCAAAATGAGTCCACTCCAGTGCCAGGGCTCTTGTCATTGTCATTCAAATTCTAGGACCCACAGAAAATTGAGTTGTAGGACTACATAAACATTCAATGCAGCGTAAGAAACCTTACACCACAGGTGTCAAAGTCAAGGCCCGTGGGCCAAATACGGCCCACCACATATTTTTTTTCGGCCTGCAAAAGCAAATTAAAATTCCATGATGCTTGCTAAAATCCTAACCAAAATGTCATATTTTTGGATGCAAAGCACAATAACAGTCATTATTCTTGAATTCAGATTTGAAAACTAGTTATTCATTATTTTTTTCGTCCGCTCTTTATGTAATATGTGGAGGGGATTAAACATAGTAATTGCTCCCTCAAATTCATAACGGCCCCCGAGAGGAAACCATAACTACAATGTGGCTCGCGGTAAAAAAATGACTTTGACACCCCCGCCTTAGACTTTCTTCTTTACTCAGAAAACACAAGCTAATTCTTAAATATTATGGGTCTGGAGTTATATGAGCTCAAAATGAGAGCGGCTTTCCAAAATACATACATATTGGCTTATATAGCGCTTTTACAACGGCTGAAGCTAGGAGAAGGTGCCAACATGGAAAAAAGGGAAATACTGCCCCACTGTGGAAAGGAAAAAACATTGCCAGAGGCCATGGCGCTTTCTGGCACCCAAACAAGAAAAAACAAAACCTGAACAAATTCGAGAATGGCGCACTACATCATATTTTCAATTCCCGAATAAATTTGTGAATGGCAGCAAATGAGTTAAAAATAAATGTCTTGCTATGTTTTTTTTCCATCCATTGACATTCAACATCACATCCGTTACAGAAACCTGTTCGAAAACCGATTTGTTCGAAAACCGAAACATTTCCCATTTAAATCAATGTAATCATTGTCACATTTGTTATTTTTTATCGTGATTGACCAATCCAAACACGTTTGCTCAAAATGGAACGCGACATAGGAATGATGGGTCGCGCACAAGGAAGTGACGTATAAGCAAGCTGGAGGGAGGTCCAGCGGTGCATTCACGTGCGCTCAATTTTTTCGGTTGTAAATAAAAAACCCAAGATTTCGAGAAATTTGAAAACCAAGGTTTGACTGTATAGATTTTTAAAAAAAAATGATCACGTAATTATATGTCAATTCTTTTCCTGCTCTCCATTGTTTATGAACATTACAAAATGTTCTACCAACAGGCTTTTTCAAATGTTCAATTATCTCTTTTCAGGTTAATGGTAAGACTTATCTGCGAAAGCAAGCAACCTGCTCCATCTCCTTCACCAACCCTCTCAAGGTGCCTCTGAGGGGGGGCGTTTTCAACGTGGAGGGGGCCGGCCTGTTGCCTTCCACTGAGGTTAAAGTCAAGTAAGAACAAAACTGGATCAGCTACATTTGCCGTCATCCTTCATTCGACACCGACAACAAAATTTTTGTCTTTCAGCACCGACATCGACCCCGGACAGAAGGCGATCGTCAAACTGGCTTTCGTACCATTGCGGACTGGCGTCAGGAAACTTTTGGTTGACTTCTTCTCAGATGGGATCAAAGACGTGAAGGGAGATGCTACAGTGATGGTTCGCAAGTGAAGGGGTGGAATGGAATCAAATAAGTTGAATAGGAAGTCGAATCGGTCACCAGTTGAGTCGTCCATCACATAATAATAATAATAATAATAATAATAATAATAATAATAATAATAATAATAATAATAATAATAATACATTTCATTGATAAGCGCCTTTCAAAACTCTCAAGGTCACTTTAAAGTCACAGGATAAGTTTAGCTAGCTAGCTAGCTAGGTAGGTAATACCTAGCTAGCTAGCCAGCTAATAGATAGCTAGCCAGCTAGCTAACAGATAGCCCTCTCTCTTTATCATAGCTCCATCAAGTGGAGGCATAATGCGATCGCAGCCATTGTTGCACCAATTTTTTGCACCTGATAATGCGGTGCGTCCTATACAGTAAGTATAGGTATATACGTACATAGTTTAATCTGCTATTGTATTATGTGTTGTTTTATTCATGGTTTTATTGTTTTATGTATTGTTGTTTTTATTGTAAAGTGTCCTTGGGTGTTCGGCAAGGCGCTTGTCAATTCAATGTATTATTATTATTATTATTATTATTATTATTATTATTATTATTATTATTATTATTATTATTATTCTCTCATAATGAATTCTGTCAAACGGAAATTCCTTCATCCCCCCAAAAAATATTGTCTTAATTGTTTACCACTAAATGATAGCAAAGATCAACACACGCTCGGGTGGCGCAAATATTCTACAAGTGACAGCCACGTAACAACACGTAAGACTTCTTTCGCTAGCATGCTACGCTAAAGCTTTCCTGCATGAGTGAACACACAATGCACACGCCAGCGAGCGAGCGCACTCCGCACAGCCTCCCTGACCCACATGGTGACAGATCACACATACTAATTTTTTGTTTTGAAAAACGACTTGACATTTGATAAAAACAGGTTACAAAGTATCGTCACAAAAGAAAATGAGTTTCTGTAATGCCTTGTCATACTGTTGTTGACCACATCTCATACCTAAAACAAATGCAGACTCAAGTTGAAATTGAACTTGATATTTTTTTCTTTCCCAATGCGATTTTGAATAGGAATGGATCAATCCAATTTTCATTTGGCTCCTACTTATCAGCCTTTTGATGCGATATGCAGATTTTCAATTGAATTTTTTAACTAATTTAATGCCAGACGTGCAAAAATGTTTCCACTCCAGTGCCAGTGTTTTTGTCATTGTCACTCGAATTCCACGGCCTACAGAATATTGAGTTGTAGGACTACATAAACATTAAATACAGCGTAAGAAACATTAGACTCTCTTCTTTCTTCAGAAGAGTTACAATAAAGTCTCGTTATATCGATATTCTCGGGAGTTAGAAAAAATGTTGATATAACCGTACTGTCGATATATCCGTCCTGCGCCGAACTGCATTAACAAAAGCCGTCAAAAGAGGGCATCCAAGCGCCATATAAGAAACGGAGCTGGCCATATGAGCTCGCCATTTTGTGCTTTTTTTTTGGGTGAGAGATGTTCCCCCAATGTTGCCTCAAAATGGCACATATAATTCTTTCATCAATATCAAACATGCATGCTTTCATCTTCAGAACTACAGTGTATTTGAATCATATTCATAACTGGATGTGTAACAAGAAAGCATATTATCCGAATCTGAAGCCATTGTTTGGATTCTCCAGCAATGCAAGACGTCTTGGCGTGAAGTCATTTTTATTGGTGTTTTGCATTTGAATAAAAAGTGACATCGGTTGTCCTTTAATACACAGTATGGAATGTACAGTAATTTAAAAATCATTACGCTTCAGCAGACAAAACAAGAAACATTGTTGCAAAAAAACGATTGCATTACAGTGGGCATGTACATAACACAACAGGGAAACTGCAACGCTTACATCTTGCTGTATTATGTATGCAATTTTAAAAATTCATCAATCTTCTTCTGTTTCCCATTTTTACCTTTTAACACAAACACTTCAATCTCGGCTGCTACACACGAGCTGGTGTCTGAAAATGAAAATGGCGTCTGCTACACGGGAGCTGGTCACGTAACAAAATCACGTGACCAGGTCACCTGACCAAGTCGACTAATGGCGCGACTGATAGATTTCGATAATGTTGGTAATGTATAGAAACCCCTAAGCAAATATTGATTCATCTTAAATATCTTTTGTATCGATATAAACATAGCAAAATGGCCGGCGGGAGATGGAAAAGAGCAGCGTAGTAACCGGATTATTGTAAAAACCACGAATCGTACTAAACGGAACTAATTATACATAAAAAGACTAGAAATGTGCACGGGAAATGAAAATAGTGTCGTAATAAGCAGTATTATCAATATAAACGATATCAATATAACAACACTTTACTGTAATTCCTAAATTACAGTATATGGGCCTGAAGTTATGAGAGCTTGAAATGAGGATGTCTGTCCAAAATACAATGCAATACATACATATTGGTTTATATAGCAGGTTGACAACAGCTAAAGCTGTAACAAAACACTAACATCGAGAAAAAACATTGCCAGATGCCTGGCCAGCGCTTTATCGGCACTCAAGCATGAAAAAAAAGTAGTTCCAGAATGGCGCTCAACGTGATATTTTCAATTCCCGAATAATTTTGTGAGTGGCAGTGAATTAGTTAATTGGATGCATTTTTCAAAAAGTTTGACTGAAATTTTCAGCAAATTATCTTATCAAACTATCTATCTCGGTCTGCGGGGTATGTCCTTTGGGTCGTGATAAAGACTGAAGCTTCCTGATAACTATCTTCGGAAAGTCGCCTCACACACACACACACACACACACACACACACACACACACACACACACACACACGCACACACACACGCACACACACACGCACACACACGCACATACTCACGCGCACACGCACACGCACACACACACACACACACACACACACACACACACACACACACACACACACACACACACACACACACACACACACACACACACACACACACACACACGAATGAATATCTTGAGGAGAAATATGAACAAGAGCAGAGCGACGCAATGTCTTCAAAGACAACATCTTAGAGAATTGAAAATGAGCTGGTGGAAGCTGAAAAACAAACACGCATTGTGATCGTGTGACAGACTGAGGGAAAATGTGTGAGTATCCGATCCTGCGTGTGCATGTACGTGTACTTGTGCACGCGAGAGAAAGAGAGAGCCAAAGAGAAAGAGTGCATTTTTGAGATGTGAGAGTTGATGAAAAGTTAGTGTGAATGTGTAACATTCCACGAGTGTCAGAAGGCCAGTGAGTGTCGTGTGAATGTGAGAACGATTCAGACTTTGGATATGAGTGAGCGTGTGAGTGTGTGCGTGAGCGTGTGTGTCTGTGTGTCAAATGAGAGCGCTTGGGCGTGAGGCTGGGCGTGAGGCTGGACGATTAAAATTAATTTAAATAGCCATTTTGATTTTGTCTTATCGATCTGTAAAACGTTCTAATGGAAGAAAAAACGTTTAAAATGTAGAATGGCGAGGTGCGTTTACAATTTCCGGACATTGTGAATCTACCGTGAATGCAACAGTAGCAGGTGTGTATCTTTTTATCATTGTGCATGTTTGATGCCGTTTAATGCAACACTAGTTAAGAGATTAATGGATAATTAAACACACAAGTATACGATTACATCATAATTTTAAAGTAAATCCCAAACATACGTTGTTTAAAAAAAAATCTGGTGCTAATGCTAAAGTAAAGGGAGGGCCGCCATTAGCATCTATCGAAGGACTGGTCGTCTTTCGAATAACATACAAACGCGTTGGACACGAATAGCCGCAGGTAAGCGAACAAAACTCAAAGGCAAAAATTCACCGTAACAAAACGAGTTTATTCAGTTGCGACTTAATCTCTTCTCATTCTTCCTCCACCTATGCCTGGCCTCACACTGCCCCCCAGAGGCCAAAACGCATAAAAACTGCGTTTTGAATTGTTTTTTTTATTCAGTTGTAATAATTTTAGTCCGTTCTTTCTTTACTATTGACTTTCTTTACTCTTTTTTCGTGTTGTCCTTTCAAGTCATATTAAAAGTGAAACTTCAAGGACACAAGGAAATTTCCTTTCCTCAAAATTCAAGGATATGTTGATTTACAACACCCAATATCTCAGGTTAGCCCACTAAGTGCCAAGACCTGTGAAAATAAGATAAAATACACTCATGATGAAGCGGAAAAATATTGAAAGAGGCTCGAAACTCAGCGGATATTTATTTCCATGGTCATTAAAGGCCATCCATCATTTTCTCATCCACTCACAAGTTTCACGGGGTGTACCCTGAACCGGCTGCCAGCCAATCACATCACACACATAGACAAACAACCATCCGTGCTCATACTCATAGTGATAATTCAGATTGTTCCATTAACCTGCCATGCATGTCAGGAGGAAACTGGAATATCTGGAGAAAACCCACGCATGCATGGGGAGAAAATGCAAACCCCACACAGGGAGGGCGGAAGCTGGAATCGAACCTCTACACTGTCCACCAGACCGCCTGGTACTTAAGGTACTTGACAAAAAGAATAGTGTTTTCAAGAATAAAATGCTCAGCGTGCATGGATGACTGGACATGAGGCGATGATGATGATAACTTTGAGTTGTCAAGCTTTAGTCAGCAAATAAATACTCTGTTTTTAAATCAATGGATGATTGTTTTAATCAGCCTGAATTCGGTCTCAATCCAAATAATTGCGATGATTATTTTCTCCCAATATTCGTGCAGCCCCATTGCCAATGTGGAAAAGAGACTGGGTGCTTATGTGTTAAAGTTCACGTGAGTGTGCGTCTTGGAAAAGCAGCCACGGCACCAGGAGTAAATAACAACCAGCTCATTTTAGTGTCGTGTGATCAGCCAATTCATTATGAAAGCTATATGAGCTCGCCAAGAAGATGAAGCACTGACAATTTTTATGTTGTTTTCGTGGGGAGAACAGCACTTAATTAAAGCTTCCCTATATGATTGCTTTCGCCCCTTGCTGTTGTCATTTCCCAAAAGGCAACGATTTCACTCGTCAAAGACAATCTCGCTCTTGACTCAAACTGGTATCAGCGTGTCAAACCTGATTGAAAGACTCCCAAGCCTTTTTGGCTGACACCTTGCATTTAACTCATTTACTGCCATTCACAAATTTATTCTGGAATTGAAAATATGACGTAAAACGACATTGCCGACTTAGTTAGGGTTTTGTTTTTTCATGATTGCATGCCGATAAAGCGTTGGCCATGGCCTCTGTCAATGTTTTTTCTTTTCCACAAGGGAACAGAATTTCTTTTTTCCATGTTAGCGCTTTGTTCCAGCTTCAGCTGTTGATAAAGCACTATAGAAACCAATATGTATGTACTGTATTGCATCGTATTTTGGTTAGCCACCTTCATTTCAAGGTCATTTAACTCCATACCCATATAATTTAGGAATTAACTCCTCTTTTTCCAATGAAAGAAGAGAGTCTAAGGTTTCGAACGCTGTCTTGAATGTTTATGTAGTCCTAAAACTCAATATTCTTTCAGTCCTGCAATTTGAGTGACAATAACAAAAACCCTGGCACTGGAGTGGACACATTTTAGCTTGTCTAGCATTGAATGAGTTAAATACGTACCATATGTATGCAATGAGCATCTGTAACATTTTTATCAAACTAAAACTAAAGTCTTACTGGTAGTTTAGGCCCTATATATATACCCCTACTGTCCAGACATGGCTCTGCTATGATAGGTCCCTGCTCTCAGGTTGGGTGGGGGGGGGGGGGGGGGGCAGAGGACTACTCCCTGCCGCTCCACTGATTGTTCCTATTGTTCTGACTAACGACTGGCCTGATTGCCCCACTTCCGCCGGTATCACCTCATAAGTATTACTAATCCTATTTTGCCTAAGCAGGCTGTTGTACGAACGATCCAAATTGAACCTCACCCCACCATATCGGTTTAATGAAGGATTTAGTTGTTTTATGAAAATCGCTTCTTTTACTCCCCTTTCAAACCATCTATGTTCTTTCACTAAGATTTTAACCTCATTGTCGTCAAATGAGTGGTTGCTATAGCTTTTAGGTGCACATGTACTGCCGATTGAGGCCCACTAGTTTTATCCCTGCGATGTTGATAAAGTCTTTTTTTGATAATTTGTTTCGTCTCCCCAATGTATTGCTCTTTACAATTTTCATTCTTACAATGTATTGAATAAACTACATTACTTTGTTTTTCATTTGGCAGCCTATCGTTTGGAGTACACCGTATATTTGAGCTATTCACTCTTAACTTTAAAGGAGTACTTAGTTCATTCTGTAGCCGCGTGAGCCATATTTGTTGCATCACGGGCGTCCGCTGCTAATGTCGGAACAGCGCTGTTTGACAGCTGTTACAAAAGCACGTTTAGCAATTTATATGCAAAGCAGACAGATGAGGAAAACATTCATTGGAATGACACACAGTGAGACGAGAGATCTAATTGGACAGAAGCTCGCACATTGTGACTGCGGCAGAGATTGCTTTGTTGAAATATAAAGGCCGCCGCGCACCCGCGCAACGCGTTTTAATGCAAACACACATGATGCGGTGATCAGCGCTGAAAAAGTCTGCCTTGGTGAAAATGAGAAACAGCCAATATCAAGAGAGGAAAGTCTAAATATTATGGGAGTGGTTTCAGAAATAGGTCAAACATTAAACTGAAATCATGTCATACAAACATTCGAGTTACGAACAACGGCACATACAAATGTTTTTGCGAATATGTTCGGAAAGAGAATCTGTAAGTTAGATTTTCTATTGCGTGCCTTTTTCCAAGTAGTGCCGAGTTCGTCGCAGTGCCCAAGCATATCTTTTATTATTAAATGGTTATTTTTCAGTACAAACCAATACAGGTTACTTATACAAGCCTTAAAGGACAACCAACATCACTTTTTTGTTTTTTAACTGACACCAGAAAAACGTTTTATAGCATCCACAATACCCAAAACATGCAGTATGATCTTTTTAGTCAAATGCAAAACACCAATAAAAATGACTTAAAGTGTCCAAAATCTGCAAAAAATTGAGCTGCGAATTGGGCATTTTCAGAAAGTCCCGCCCCCAGTTGTGACGTCACGCCAATACGTCTTGCATTGCTTGTGAATCAAAACAATGGTTTCAGATTCGGAGAATATACTTTCTTGTAACTCATCCAGTTATGAATATGATTCAAATAGTTCTGAAGAGGAAAGCATAAATGTTTGCAATCGATTAAACAAGTCCTTCCATGTCAATTTGAGGCGTCTGGACTGCAATGTAGCGTCCCAGAAAATGCACAAGATGGCGCCTAAGCTCCGTTGGAAATGGGCGGATTTGTCTGTTGGGAATTTCTGTCAGCTAGTATCAAATAGTAGTCTTGGTGCAACACACAACGATTCACCATCGTGTTATTTATGTGTTTTCCTTCTAATTTCGCCATCAACAAGAAGTTTTCAGACCAAACAAAGTACCCGAAATGTATTGTGTGTTGCTTTCTCGCTGGGGGGCGTTCCAGACGTGACGTCACGTACGGACTCGTCACCAACTCAAAAACAAGACTTCTTGAATATTCAGCGCGAGTCTTAAAACGTAAAATATAGCGACATGCGGTGGGATCTTTGTAAAATAGCCTCAGTAGAAGTCATTTGAAGTAATTTTACAAATTATGGACACAACTTGTCCGGGGGTATCGGTTGTCCTTGAAACATACTTATATAACCCTTAAACATACTAATGTAAGCCTTAAACATACATTCCATACAAAATATAGCACGCACGCAACTTACAAATGAATTCACCTTACGAACAACCATTCGGAACGTGTCTCGTTCGTAAGTTGGGGAGCGTCTGTTATATTGAGAAACGAAGCCACAAGAAAAAAAATAATTTTGCAAGACCAACTTTGTACTATGACAAGAAAAAAATGAGTAATGAAGTCCAACTATTAAGATGAAAAGTCATCTTCTTAACTTATTCACTGCCAGACGGTGTGCAAATATGTGTCCACTCCAGTGCCAGGGTTTTTGTCATTTTCACTCTAATTACAGGACCCACAGAATATTGAGTTTTAAGACGACATATACATTTAATGCAGCGCTAGAAACCTTAAACGCTCTTCTTTCATCAGAAGAAAATGAGTTAATTCCTAAATTGTATGGGTCTGGAGTTATATGACCTTGAAATGAGGGCGGCTGTCCAAAATCAATGCAATACATACATATTGGTTTATATTGCGCTTTAACAACAGCTGAAGCTGGAACAAAGCACTAAAATGGGACAAAAATGAATTGCTGCCCCCTTGTGGAGGGGAAAAACATGGCCACAGGTCTGGCCAGCGCTTTATCGGCACTCAAGCAAGAAAAAAACTAAACCCGAACTAATTGGGGAATGGTGCTCTACATCATGCTTTTCAATTACCGAATAAATTCGCGAATGGCAGTGAATGAGTTAATATTACATTTATGCATCATAACAGGAAAATGGCAAAAATCATTTTCATAGAAAATAAAAAAAACTGAAATTGCAACATGAATTAGAAAATTAACAGATTTGGCCTAAGGGGAAAGTGACGAACAACCACTGCATTATTTTCCAACTCTTGTGACGTTTCCTCATTGTCTGCATGTCGGCTCAGATCGCTCACCTGACACTTCGTCAGGTCGTTGTGTGTGTGGGGGGGTAAAGTGTCAAAGATGGCGTCCACTGGAGAGACATTGGAGTGTGGCAGCTAAGGAGCTCTCATCCATCATCTCATTACACCTGCTGTGAGCACACAAATACACGCACACTTTCAGTGTGCGTTTTATTGTTTTGGCCTGACCACAAAATGGAAAACAATTGAATGGACAAGTTTTCCGGCAATGTGAATTCTCTCGAGCTGAACTGGCACCTTTACAAGTATTTGCTGTATATACGTTTAATTCGGGTAGAATTTGCAATAGTGTCACTTTTAACTCATTTACTGCCATTCACAAATTAATTCAGGAATTGAAAATATGATGTGATTGCATTGATTAAAATGGGAAATGTTTTGGTTTTCAAACAGGTTTCTGGAACAAGGTCAAGGTGAGGTTTGACTGTATTGTGATGTTGAATGTGAATGGATGGGGAAAAAACATTGCATGACATTTATTTCTAACTCATTCACTGCAATTCACAAATTTATTTGGGAACTTAAAATCTGACATAGAGCACCTATCCCTAATTTGTTCGGGTTCATTTTTTTTTTCTTCTGCTGATAAAGCACTGGTCAGACCTCTGGAAATGTTTTTTTCTTTTCCACAAGAGGGGAGTATTTCCCTTTTTTCCATGTTAGCACTTTTTTCCAGCCTCCACTATATGTATTGGCTGTGTTTGAAATAACGTCTGCCTGGAGGCCCGGGGCGTACAATTTTTATGTCGGGCGTACAACTTTCAAAACGTCTCAGCCCTGGTGGCCGGCAACTTCTTCAAGAAAAAAAAACATTTTCAAATGAAACGTTTGTTTTATTCAATAAAGCAAAAGCTACAAGCAAACCGCTACAAGCCACGTGGCCTCCTCTTTCTAAGCGCCTTTCAAAGCTTTCAAGTCGACTTTTCAGTCACGGTGTAATCCGAAGCGCGAAACAGGCTTCTGATTGCCAAACGAACCGTTTGGCAATTTGTTTCGTGCTTCGGACTATACCGTGACTGAAAAGTGTACTTGAAAGTTTTGACGCTGAGAAAGAGGAGTTCTGAGCAGACAACGCAACGCAAACGTTGCGTTGTGCACCATGGCGACAAATGACAACTGGAGAAAATCTTTAGCAAGGGATATTTAGCATAAATTAAGCAAGGGAGCATTTGTGGTAGGTACTTCCTAATTTAAAAAATCCTTTATACCTCGCAACGTTTTTTTTGTGATAAGTCGTCTTATTGTGTTTCAAGTTGTGAAAAATGGGGCAGGCAACTTTATAGAGTTGTCTGCCCGGGTGTCCGTTAACTTTTTGTCATGAGTTTCAGACATTGGTATTGCATTGTATTTTGGACAGCCTTCCTCATTTCAATCTTGTATAAGTGCAGACCCATGTAATTTATGAATTAACTCATGAAAGAAGAGATTCTAAGGTTTGGAACGCTGTATTGAATGTTTATGTAATCCTCAAACTCAATAATCTGTGGGTCCTGGAATTCAAGTGACAATGACAAAAACCCTGCCACTGCAATGGACACATTTTTGCACACCGTCTGGCAGTGAATGAGTTAAGAGCGCTTGACGTCACAGTATTTTGCTTGAAATAGAAGCAAACAGCAGAATTTTCAAAGCAAGAAGTCGGAAGTGATCCAGTGAGATAAAAAAGTTTTTGTCCAAAGCTTTTCTTGTTTTTGGGCTAATTAATTAATAAATCAAATGCATCTCTTTTTAGCTGCAAATCATGAGTGTGGGGAGGGGGGGGTAGACTGCACCACACAGAGAAGAAGGCGCTCGTGTTTATTCATGAAGGCTCTAAAAATACCAAAAGTTTCGCCGCTGCCGCTGCTTCGCAAGTACCCGTGTCAAAACGAGAGAACATCGCAGACATATTTTTCCGCCCTCTTTTTTTGGCCGGATTAACGCGAACATGATCAGACAGGAACTTGTTTGTCACTTTCTGTGTATGTGTGTGTATGTGTGTGTTCAACAACATCCAAATGATTGCCAAGCTGTTTTCCAACACAAACACACACACCCGCACGCTCACAGATGTAACACCGAGTGACGCGTTGGATCAGAACGCCGTGACAGAGTGAGTAAAGAGGGGAATGTCTTTAATGTAACACCTACTCATCTATATCAGAGGCAATGACTACACACACACACACACACACACGCACGCACACGCACACACACACGCACGCACGCACACACACACACACACATGATCGTGCTTCATCAATGTGAATAAAAGGTAGCACCAGCGCCAGTGTTTTCCCGCACTGGGAATTATGAATTATATTGACATAATAAACCTGAGTGCATATGAACTTGGTTGGGTTTGGTACCTCAAACAAGAGTAACTCATTCACCGCCAGACGATGTGCAAAAATGTGTGCACTCCTGTGCCAGGGTCTTTGTCATTGTCACTTGAAGAGTTGATTCCTAAGTTATATGGGTCTGGAGTTACTGTATTGTATGTGAGCTTGAAATGAGGGCGGCAGTCCAAAATACAATGCACTATTGATTTATATGGGAAACCATTAAAATGAGAATAATCCGTTCCCAGGTCTCCATAAAATATAATTTTCAACTAAATAAGCCATAAAACTACACACAAAATACCTTATTCATGTATAATAAATATGCTATTGTATTGTAATGAAATAAATACACTGCACTCTATAATAAAGTCACTTTATTTCCATGTGTGATGGTCGTTGATGGCTCTTAATTGACACTTTTTGCTTTCTGACTTGTAAGGGCTTACGAAACTGAGGCATCACATTATCATTCATCATGTTGATGATTCTCATAGCCACAGTCTTCTGAAAGGAATTGTTCAAAAAAAGCCTGTACTTGATGCTGCAGCCATCTCCTCGCCCTCAGATGACAACCCCCGAATGGCTTGCTTCTGCTTGTCCTCTTGAAGGCAAATCAAATCCTCTGTGTTGAGGACCTCATTATGGTCAGCAACAATGTCCTTGATGTCATCTGCATCCACTTCGAGTCCCGTGTTTTGTCAAATGGAAACAATGTCGTCCAAAACAACAGTCATGAGGATCAAATCCTTCAAAGTCCCTCTCAAGGATGCATGCGGGCCACAAATTCTTCCATGCTGCATTCAAGGATTGAAGGGTAACATCATGCCTAGCCTTTAGTCACGTGAAAGCATCGAGTAAATAAAGCCTTTGTGTAAAGCTTTTAGGCGAAGGATGGTAGCAATGGTGGACTTAGCGTATCCGCTAAGCCGCTAAATCAGACAAAGGCATACCTCGCTCGTGTTTCTCAATGATTTCCTTCTTCTCCTTGACTTTAATTTTGTTTTGTGTCTTTTTCGGCTGAACACGAGCCTCTGGTGGGGTCTTTTTTCGGTCCCATAACAGCAAACGTATCTGTAAAAAACTCCTTGGAGGCGATCGACGTCTCTCTCTCTCTCTCTCTCTCTCTCTCTCTCTCTCTCTCTCTCTCTCTCTCGCTCTCTCACTCTCTCACTCTGTCTCGATCGATGTGTGCATTCAGAGAAAGGGGGTGTGGAAAGGCAGGCTGGCTGGGGCGCTGTTCGGTCATGTGCTTTTGTGTTCTTCCGCCGAAGATTACTCCGCCGGCCGTAGTGGGGGGTGTGTATCGCGAAAAGTAGTGCTTAATACAAGGTTTAATTTTCATAAATTTAACATTCGTAAACCGAAAATTTCGTCAGGCAAAGTGTTCGTAAACCGAGGCCCCACTGTATTTTATGCGCCTGAAAGTGCAATGATCCCTATCTATGAAAACACTTTTAAAATTGGACATTCATCAAAGGTGTGTTTTATAATCCGAAGCACCTTATAATGCAGAAATATACATTTGTTCAGACAGAGATAACCTTTGTATGTGGAGTTTGATGAATTGACGACAAACTGGTCCAATGATATATCAGTGTGATTTTTATTTATTAATTTATTTTACATAAGTGCCGACCAGTTTCGTCTCGTACCCCAAAATCAGATTTGGTGGACTTACTTTTACCCCGTAACCAATGTTCCCTCGAATTTTTCATGTGTCTGAGCAGACACACAAGCTCCCTGAGCACACTGAGGACCACTGTGAGCAACATCAGACGTGTACGCCGTGGCCACACACCAGTATCACGCCAGTATCATGGTGCGTATGGGCAAGGCACATTCACGCCGTTCTGCTCCGATTGGCTGCGTAGCGTACATGAACTGTACGGCATTATTGGCTGGACACCTGTCACTCATTGAGTTACATTGCAAAATGTGCGCTGCGTAGATGTTCTTGTGCGCTGCCTATGTGCAAGCAGTGCGCGATTGCGCACGCGCGCAGCTTAGAGGGAACATTGCCCGTAACGCTAAGTGAGGGCAAGCAACAATTGGATCGATTTCCACCATTTAATTTAATTAAGGTCACCCCAGCGGGATTGTTGTTATTGGCATTTTTCGACATGATTTAATGAGTTAATTCCAGCAAAACTACAAAAACAATCACCACCAAACTTTTTTGTCACTCTTGAGACCCTGCAGGAAAATAGTGAAGAGTAATCCGGCTGAATTGATCCAAATCGAATCGTTGCACTCCAAAAATGTCCCGTCCTTAAATCGTTTCACCCCTTGACAGAGGTTTGCGACCCTCAAGTTGTGTTTACAAACTATTACACGGCCATCAACGATCGTCTACATTCAGATGAATCCCAAATGGCCTATTTAGCCTTGAGGGAGGCCTGAGCTCACCCATTCCCTTTTCTATTCCGCCGGGGGCCAAGCTAATAGCACCCGAACGATTTACCCAATGTGTGACCATCCTAAACATGTTCTTATGGATATCTGGCCTTGTAGATCGTTGACAAGTTCCACTTCGGTGATCCACTGTTGGGTCACCAAAGCCTTGGGGGGGCCGCGGCATGATTGCAAATTGGCTCGGACAGGCTGCAGCTCGGAGCGAGGGTAGACATGGGGACTTGAGAGACACGTTGCATGTTAATGCTGGAGTGTTCGATAGTCGTTACCGATGGAATGACTGCGGCAGACGCGCGCCTTTCGGAAAATCGGATTGCATACAGAGAACCTCAGTGTTATTTTAGTCAATGTGGTCTTGAATGAATTCCAACATGTGTGCGTGCAATGGAATGTGTGACTGTAATTGGTCATTCTCACCACTTCGCCGGATTTTTGTGTTTTTTTTTCTCAGCCGTAAACCAACCACAACGGATGACCGGGCAAACCCATTCCTCTGGTTCAGTGCTTTTGACACCCACACAGACACACACAATGCACGCACTCGTGAGTGTGTGCATGTGTATGTGTGTGTGTGCATGTGTATGCGTGTGTGTGTGTGTGTTTTAATAAGAATTCATGGACAAAATATAATTCACATTAGTCGATAATTCAGATATTTTAAGGCCAGCAGAGAAGGCCTTGCAGGCCTCGACGGCCCACTACTCCTATATACATGTACAGTGATACCTCGGTTTACGAACCCCTTGGCTTACGAACTTTTTGTTTTACGAACGTTAAATTTATGAAAATTTTACCTTGGCATATGAACTTTTTTCAGGATACACACAGAGTCGTTTCCAATCAGTGACACTCAAAAGGACCCCCAGCACGTCCATTCGGTGTCGGGTAATTGTTAAATGTCATTGTATGCAATTGTATGCATTGTGTGCAGTGCATGTGTTTGTTTAATCTTGGTGGACTTTTAATCTTGGTTTTCTTTTGATACTTTGTATTTTTTTCTGTTCAGATGATTTTGATGTTTTAGTTGTTTTTGTTCCTGCTGACTTTACTTTAATACAATTTATCAAACACAACCTCCTGCTCCCTCCTGCCTGCTTTTTGGGATCCGCACCAGCCATCACCACCTTGCAAAACGTGACTGAAGCCTACTATAATAATAATAATAATACATTTCATTTCAAGCGCCTTGCAAAACACCCAAGGACACTTTACAATAAAAACAATAGAACACAGCACATAACAATAAAACCATAAGTAAAATGATAAATAATAAAATAGCAGAGAGAATTAGACATTGAAAGCAATTTTAAACAAATGGGTTTTGAGATGAGCCTTGAAACGGGACGAATAAAGGTATTCTGATTCTGATTCTGATTCTGAAAATAGGGAGGGAGTCAATATTACGGATGTTGGGTGGGAGTGAATTCCAGAGTTTGGGAGCAGAGCGGCTGAAAGCTCTGCATCCCATCGTGGTGAGACGGGCAGAGGGCACATAGAGGTGAAGGGAGGATGAGGATCTGAGGGACCGAGAGGGAACAGAGATTTGAAGCAGGTCAGAAAGATAGGGAGGAGCAAGGTTATGGATGGCTTTGAAAGTAAACAGAAGTATTTTGAATTCGATACGATGTTTAACCGGTAGCCAGTGGAGTTGCTGGAGTACAGTGGTGATGTGGTGAAAGGAGGGGGTTTTGGTGATGATCCGGGCTGAAGAATTTTGGACGAGTTGGAGTTTATGGAGAAATTTCTGATTGACACCGAAGAGAAGTGCGTTGCAATAATCGATGCGGGAGGTGACAAGACTGTGGATAAGGATAGCAGCGGAGTGAGGGGTGAGCGAGGGACGGAGACGGTTAATATTACGGAGGTGGAAATAAGCAGACCGAGTAATGTTATTAATATGGGAGTGAAAGGAAAGTGAGCTATCGAGGATGACACCCAGACTCTTGACCTGAGGGGAGGGGGACACGGTAGAACTGTCAATGGTGAGGGAGAAACTGTTAGTTTTGTGGAGGGTGGATTTGGTACCGACAAGAAGAAGTTCAGTTTTTTCACTGTTGAGCTTGAGAAAGTTATGGGAAAGCCAGGATTTAAGATGGCGCCCCCCTGTGTGGCTGCCTCCACAGCAGCTCTTTCCCTTTCTTGTCTACTTTTTCACTTCTTTACTTTTCCGTTTTTGTTTTGCCTGATCTCGCTCCATAAACCTACGGAGAGGAGATGGGCATCTTTTCTTTTGCTCATCGCCGTTATTTTTTACTTTTTCATCGCTCCTGTGAACGGGGAATCCACGCGCACGCGGAATCCCATTGTTTACAGTCGAGACCAGCTACTAGCGTGGCGGGCTAATAGCGGACTAGCGGCCGCCGCACCAGACATCCCCGATGAATTGAAGAGGAGGAAACGAGGATGTCGGGCCGGGAAAGATCGCCGCAAAAGAACGAGGAAATACCGACACGTTCTCCCGTCCGTCATCATGGGGAACGTGAGATCGCTCCCAAATAAAATGGACGAGCTCGCGGCGCTAACGCGACATCAGAGGGAGTACCGGGAAGCCAGCTTGCTACTCGTCACGGAGACATGGCTTTCGGCAATCACTCCGGACGCCCACGCAGAGTTGGAGGGCTTCCAACTCGTACGAGCGGACAGAAATGAAGGCAGCGGTAAGCAGAAAGGAGGGGGGATTGCTGTATTTGTGAATGACAAATGGTGCAATCCTGGGCACATCACGGTGAAGGAAAAACTTTGCACTCGGGACATCGAGCTGCTAGCCGTTAGCCTTCGGCCGCATTACCTGCCACGGGAATTCTCACACGTCATAGCCGTGACGACGTACATTCCCCCTACGGCAAATGGCGGCGCTGCCTCCGATGCCCTCATATCTGTTGTAAACAAGCTGCAAACCCAGTCCCCCAACGCCTTGTTTATCATCTCAGGGGACTTCAATCACATTTCCCTGAAATTCTCCCTCCCAACATTCACACAGTATGTAACTTGTGCCACCAGAGACAATAACATATTGGACCTATTTTATTCAAACGCCAAGGATGCATACAAACCCTCCCCCCTCCCCCCTCTCGGAAGAGCAGACCACAATATGGTTTATCTCAAGCCTGTGTACAAACCCCTTGTCCAGAGGCAACCAGCTGTGACCCGCACGATCAAAAGATGGTCCACAGAAGCTGAAGAAGCTCTGCGGGACTGTTTTGATTCAACCAGGTGGGAGCTCTTTACTGAGATTCATGGGGAAGACATTGACTCACTCACCAACACCATCACAGACTACATTAACTTTTGTGAACAAAACACCGTACCCACCAGGACTGTGCGGTGTTTTGCCAACAACAAACCATGGATTAATCCCG
Source organism: Hippocampus bargibanti (assembly GCF_051943395.1). Lineage (NCBI taxonomy): Eukaryota > Metazoa > Chordata > Actinopteri > Syngnathiformes > Syngnathidae > Hippocampus > Hippocampus bargibanti. Next base: position 9,665,921 of record NC_142743.1, on the reverse strand, counting down.
ACATAAAAGTCCTCCTGAAGGAGAAGAAAAGGGCTTTTGTGTCGGGCAACAGAGAGGAACTGAAGGCCGTGCAGATCCAACTGAGGAGGAAGATCAGAGAGGGGAAGAAGGCCTACAGGATGAAAATGGAGGAGCAGCTGCAAGCCAGCAATGTCGCTGGTGTCTGGAAGGGCCTGAAAAACATCTCAGGCCACAAAAGCCCAGTGACATTGAACGAAAAAGACAAGGACTGGGCAGATGAACTCAACCGCTTTTTCAATCGGTTTGACAAGACGCCAGCCGCCCCCGGCCCACCGTCAACTTCACCTGTAGCTGCACCTGCACCAACTCTCACTGTGGCCTTACCCTCCCTGCCCCCTCTCACGACCAGCTTTCCACAACCAACATCTGCCCTCCCAACCGTTGCCACACCCTCAGCCGCCACTCTGCCTCCTGGTTCCTGCCTGTCTGTCACAACTGCGCAGGTGAGGAACCAACTGAGGAGGATGAAGGTGAGGAAGGCAGCAGGTCCGGATGACATCAGTTCCCGACTCCTCAAGACCTGCTCCGACCAGCTGTGTGACATTGTCCAGCACTTGTTCAACCTGAGCCTGAAGCTGGGCAGAGTTCCACAGCTGTGGAAAACGTCATGCCTGGTCCCAGTGCCCAAGATTGCCTACCCCAAAGAGCTCAACAGCTACAGACCGGTGGCGCTGACGTCTCACCTGATGAAGACGCTGGAGAGACTCGTCCTCACCCACCTGCGACCGCTGGCAAGCTCATCGCTGGACCCGCTGCAGTTTGCCTACCAGCCCAGCATCGGTGTGGAGGATGCCATCATCTACCTCCTCCATACGGCGTTGCTGCACCTGGAGAATGCTGGGAGCACGGTGAGGATCACATTCTTCGATTTCTCCAGTGCCTTCAACACCATCCAGCCCAGTCTACTGGGGGACAAGCTGCAGCATGCCGGAGTCGACCATCACCTCACATCCTGGATTACAGACTACCTCACAAACAGGCCACAGTACGTGAGGGTAAAGAACTGTGAGTCGGACAGGCTTCTCTGCAGCACCGGAGCGCCGCAGGGAACAGTCCTGGCTCCATTCCTCTTCACCCTCTACACCTCGGACTTCAACTACAACACCCCAACCTGCCACCTTCAGAAGTTCTCTGACGACTCAGCTATTGTCGGCCTCATTACAGAGGGAGACGATAGGGAGTACAGGGGACTGACAAAGGACTTTGTGGACTGGTGCCAGCAGAATCACCTCCAGATCAACACTGGCAAAACCAAGGAGCTGGTGGTGGATTTCTGCAGGAAACAATCGTCACCTGCACCATTGAACATCCAGGGTTCGGACATTGAGAGGGTGACCTCCTACAAGTACCTGGGTGTTACTCTCAACAATAAACTGGACTGGACAACAAACACAGATGCCCTAATCAAAAAGGGACAGAGTCGCCTCTTCCTCCTCAGGAAACTGAGGTCTTTTGGAGTTCAGGGGTCACTCCTAAAGACTTTCTATGACTCTGTGGTGGCATCAGCCATCCACTATGGCATTGTCTGCTGGTCAGGCAGCATCACCACCCGGGACAGAAAAAGACTGGAGCGCTTTGTCAAGCGGGCCAGTTCTGTCGTGGGCTGCTCGCTGGACTCTCTTGAGGAGGTGGGCAACAGACGGACGCTAGCTAAACTAAAAGCTATGACGGACAGCCCCTCCCACCCCCTCCTGCCCATCCTGACAGCTCTGGGTAGCTCCTTTAGCCAGAGACTATTACACCCGCGCTGCAAGAAGGAGAGGTACCGCCGCTCGTTCCTACCGACTGCTGTCAGGCTTCACAATTCCCAATGATCACATGTGAAAAAAAAAAAAAAAAAAAAAAAAAAAACTGGACACTTGTAAATATGGGTTGTTGCAATATATCTTAATGCATCTCTTGATTCTGCACTATGTACAGTCTTGTTTATAGAACGGTTTTTGCACATCTACATTTGCACAGTATACAGTTGACATTTTTATTTTGTTATGCTTAGAATATCTTGTTTTCTATCCTTTCACTCCCACCCCAACCCCATCCCTCTTCAATTGCTGCTGTGGACTGCAAATTTCCCCATTGCGGGACGAATAAAGGTATTCTGATTCTGATTCTGATTCTGAGGATTTAATTTCTGGGAGGCAACATGAGAGGGATGAAGGTGGAAGAGAAGCGTCGGGTTTGCGAAGCAGTGAAAGTGAATGCCAAATTTACGGAAAATATTGCCAAGAGGAAGTAGGTAGATAATAAAGAGAAGTGGCCCCAGGACAGACCCTTGAGGCACACCAGAGGACACCGGAGAGGACCGTGAGGTGAACGAGTTGATTTGGATGAATTGTGCGCGATCAGAGAGATAGGAGTGAAACCAGCGGAGTGGGGTGTGGGTAATGCCTAGGGTGGAAAGTCTGTCGAGAAGGATAGGGTGGGAAATGGTGTCAAAAGCTGAGGTCAGGTCGAGAAGAATGAGGATGGAGAGTGAACCGGCATCGGCTGCCATAAAAAGATCATTCGTGATTTTTATGAGAGCCGATTCAGTACTGTGGCGGGGGCGGAAACCAGACTGGAATTGTTCGTAGAGGTTATTGTGAGTGAGGTGTGAGTGAAGCTGGGAAACAACTGTCTTTTCAAGAATTTTGGCGATGAATGGAAGGTGGGAAATTGGACGTAGGTTATTGAAATCGTTTGGGTCTGAGCCAGGTTTTTTTAAGATTGGAGTGACAGCTGCGGTTTTGAGTGGGATAGGAACAATTCCAGTTGATAATGAGGAGTGAATAATAGTAGAAATAAATGGGAGAAGAGAGGGTAGGCAGGACTTGATAAGGATAGTGGGGAGGGGGTCGAGTTGACAGGAGGAGTTCTTGGATTTAGTGATAATGTCTGAGATTATAGAGGGATGGGGGAGTGTAAAAGCAGAAAAAAGTTTGGAAGGAGTAGAAAGGCTGGGAGAAGGGGGGCGGACAGAGGACCCGAGGTGCTGATGGATTTTGTTGATTTTTTCGCTAAAAAACATCAGCAGAGTGTTGCATGTCTCAGAGGAATAAAAGTGTGAGGGGAGAGAGATAGGAGATTGTGTGATTTTGTGATAGAGGGAAAAGAGGGCCCGTGAGTTACCAGAATTTGAAACAATGAGTCCAGAGTAATAAAGCGATTTTGCGCGTGAGATAGAGTCCTTATAAAGGGTAAGGTGAGTTGCATACATGTCCTTGTGGATAGTGAGCCCGGACTTTCTGTAAAGTCTTTCAAGTTGGCGAGTCTTTGTCTTGATGGAGCGGAGATGGGGGGTGAACCAGGGTGCAGGTCGGGTAAATTGAACAGACCGGGACTTTACAGGAGCAAGGGCGTTGAGGGTGTTCGTGAGGTCCGCGTTGTACCGGGAGACAAGTTCATCAGGTTCATCAAGTTTTTGTTCCTGCTGACTTTACTTTAATACAATTTATCAAACACAACCTCCTGCTCCCTCCTGCCTGCTTTTTGGGATCCGCACCAGCCATCACCACCTTGCAAAACGTGACTGAAGCCTACTGTCACTGATTGGAAACGACCAGCACTGGTGCAGGTGCAGGCGGGGCCGACAGCGCCCCCCGTTGGTCACCAACCAGATCATGACAGCTTCAAATGACTTCTACTGAGCGTATTTTACATTTGTAAAATCCCACCGCATATAGCTATATTTTACGTTTTAAGACTCGCGCTGAATATTCCGGAAGTCTTGTTTTTGAGTTGGTGACGAGTCCTCACCCTACGTCACTGAAGGAACGCCCCTCACCGAGAAAGGACATACCTTGCATCACCTCAATGCATTTTGCGGTACTTTGTTTTGCGATGGTGAATCGTTGTGTGTTGCGCCAAGACTTCTACAGTGTATTTGATGTTCGCTTACAAAACGTCCAAGGAGACAATTTACACAGTTACACAGTTTTGTCGCCCTCTTCTGCCTTTTTTGGGTACAGTGAGTACTAAAGAGTTTGTCACTACATTTCTCTCCAGATGCATCAAAATGACCGGAATAAATTATTTAATCGATTGCAAACATTTATACTTTCCTCTTCAGAACTATTTGAATCATATTCATAACTGGATGAGTAACAAGAAAGCATCTTTTCTGAATCTGAAGCCATTGTTTTGATTCTCCAGCAAGGCAAGACATCTTGGATTGAAACCACGAACAAGGGGGTGGGACCTTCTGAAACTGGTCACTTCCGGGTTCAATTTGAAGTAGTTTTTGGACACTAAGTCATTTTTATTGGTGTTTTGCATTTGTCTAAAAATATCATACTGCGTGTTTTGGGTATTTTAGATGCTATAAAACGTTTTTTCTGATGTCAGTTAGGAAACAAAACAGTGATGCCGGTTGTCCTTTAAGGCTTAGAAAATTAGAGAGTAGAAAATAATGTTTTATGGGGACCTGGGAATGGATTATTCTCATTTTAATGGTTTCCTATGGGAAATTGATTAAAATAATTGGGATACACACTTTTCACCTTGCACACTCTGTCTGGGAAACAATTAAGTTCGTAAGATAAGGTATCACTGTATATGCCTGTATACATCTCTCTATCCATCCAGCCATCCATCCATCCAGTGAATCTTCTGATTTGAAGTCATTCTCCTCATCTCTTGTACAGTCATTTTTTTTTCTACAGTCCCAAAAAATGGTGCAGGTGCTCAAAATTGGTATGTGTGTACGAGGATTCACAGTTTTCCAGACCTTGCCCGCAGGCCCCCCGCAGCCGTGCGTGTGAGGTCAGCGTGGTTCATCGGTCCTCGGTCGGGGTGAGAACAAAATTGAAGAGTCACGACCACAAAAGGATTCAAGACTTAAGTCTTCTGCTCGTAAGTCAGCCACCTTCGCCGTTTCGGATCGCGGCATCACGGGGGGGGGGGTGCTTTAAAACAGTCTGTCATTTTGCAAACGGTTTCTATCACTCTGCAAGTTATGTGCTATGAATGTGGAATATTGAAACACAATTACGTTTGCCATCCTATATTAGTCAATTTGTAAATATGACCATCTGGATACATGGATGGCGGTGGTAAAGCATGATGGTATCTCCGCATGCGGCCCGTAATACACACGCGCCTTGTTTTCTCATCTCCCGCAGCAACAAAAGGATCAGAGATGAAAAGTGCAATCTGCCACTGTGCTTTGTGTTGTTTATGTACCAGCGAGCAGCGGTGACGAGGCAATCCTCGCATCCAAACACTAATTACCGACTATTCCGCAGCCTGGCGGGATTGCGCGATAATTTGTGGCTAAACACAGATCAATTATCTTTCATCTCACCTGTTGAGCTGAGAAAAAGGCGCCACTGATGGAACGAAGCAAAGGATCGCTCGCACACTCCTTGTCGAGGAGATAAAAGCGCCCGCTGTACAATAAGGTCAATGGCGGTCGACTTTATCTCCATAGTGGGCTATCGCTCTTATTTCTCGTCGGCTTTGTCCTCAGTGACTTCTTTTTTATTTCGCCGCCATGTTCGTTTATACGCCGTCTGGCCTTCTGTTTCTCGACTAATCAGCCTCGCCTTGCAGCTTTGTCTGTCGAATTTTGGTATTTCTTTATTTCATGTTGTTGTCTGTCGAATGAGGGACTTTGTGTTTAAAATGTTTGTACTGCTTTGAACTTTGCTTTGTTACGCATTGAAAAATAAAATCTACATTAGATTCAGAGATTTGAAATTTCCAGCAGTTAAGTGGCCCAAAAATATTTTTTTCCCACCCACCCTGGTCATTGCTCTGAAGTAACGGTGGTGTGTGTGTGAAAAGTTTCCTCTCTTCACTTCTTTTTATTGATTTAGCTATCCAGCTATCCACAGCATAGGTACTATAATAAATAAAATACAATCACAAATAGAATGCGATAAATAAAATACAATTATAAGAAATAAAAGAGAGAGCTACATAGAAAATGCAATTTTAAATAGGTCGGTTTTGAAATGGGACTTGAAGGTGGGAAGAGAATCGATGTTACGAATGTTGGGAGGAAGTGAGTTCCAGAGTTTGGGGGCATTGCAGCCGAAAGCTCCGTCCCCCATCGTGCTGAGACGGGTGACTGGGGGCACACTGGCGGAGGGAGGAAGAAGATCTGAAGGAACGAGAGGGAATAGAAATTTGAAGAAGGTCAGATAGGTGTGTGTGTGTGTGTGGGGGGGGGGGGGGGGGGCAAGGTTATGGATAGCTTTAAATGTATAAAGAAGAATTTTAAAGTTGATTCTATATTTGACCGGGAGCCAGTGGAGCTCTTGGAGGACGGGGTGATGTGGTGAAAGGATGAGGTTCTGGTGATGATCCGGGCTGAAGAATTGTGGCCGAGTTGAAGTTTGTGGAGAAGTTTCTGAGGGACACCATAGAGAAGGGAATTGCAATAGTCAATCCGGGAGGTGACAAGACTATGAACGAGGATAGCAGTGGTATGAGAAATGAGAGACGGGCGAAGATGATTGATATTGCGCAGGTACGCAGACCGGGTTAAGTTATTTACATGGGAGTGGAAAGATAGTGTGCTGTCAAGAATGACACCTAGGCTTTTCACCTGATGGACACTGGAAAATACGGTAGTTTGAGTCTGACGAAAAAAAAAATGCAAAACACAAATTTCAGGAACAATTAAATTAACCTCTCTGGTAGGTCACTGATGCCCATGCGTCTATCGCAGGGCTCCAAGTCAGTTTGTTGCTGCAAAATTTTTCTTCTCATTCCAATATATCACCCCCCCCCCCAACCCCCGAATTGATTTTACACCATGAAAGCGACACTGCCAAACGCTGTAAAAAAAAAAATTAAAAAAAAAAAAAAACTTTTCCAAAAATGCACGTTGTTCATCCTCTCAGTGTCGTTTGTGGCTGGTGCTAATCGACGAAATATTTACAGCCAACTTGCCTTAGCACAATCATGACCTGCAATTCAATGTGTGTGTGTGTGTGCGTGCGTGCGCTCGTGTGCGGGTGCATGTGCTAGCTTGTTGGAGAAGGTGTTGAGCATTAAATTGAGCGATGAAGCGCTCCTATTGATTTCCACAGTGGAGGAAAAGTAATCTTCTCTTCCTTGCCATCCTCAGCTTTTGTGTGCTTGTGTGTGTTTTTGTGTGTGTATATACTTGCTTGTGCGTGCACGTGGCGATCCCTGAGTGATTGAAACACTGGTCAGAGACAGCATGAAATAATTTTTTTTCAGCCTCCGTCGTCGATACCCAAGATGGGCACTTTATCCTATTTTGCCGGTCTGTCCTACATCCGCGACAGGGGTTCCTTTCCCGTCATCGTTCAATAATCGTCCTCCGTCACCATCCGTACTCGTCTTTTTAAAGCGCTTCCATCTCAGAGACATAAAATTTATCTGAGACATTTTTTGGGCCAATCTCGCATTTTGTCGTCATCATTGACGAAACCAATGAAAAATTAATTGACACTTTTGCATTGATCACAAACTCACAGGCGTAACCTTTTTCCCCGGCGGGGGTTCAATAGATTCAATATTTAATGTGGCCTTTTTGAGGGTGATTTTAAGACGCAGCCCGCTACACGGATGTCATGTTCATCAAGGAAACTCGTATTTGTCACAATCTGGTTGGCGACCAATGGGTGGCGCTGTCAGCCCCGCCTGCACCTGCGCAGGTGCTGGTCATCCCGATCAGTGGCAGACTGCCACGTTCTGATTGGCGACCAACGGGTAGCGCTGTCGGCCCTGCCTGCAGCCGTGCAGATGTTGGTCGTTCCAATCACTGGCAGTCAAAAGGACTCCCGGCACGACCATCCAGTGTCGGGTCATTGCATTGTGCAGTGCATTGTGTGTGCGCTGAATGTGCTTGCTTCACCCTGTCAAGTTTGTTTCATCTTGGTGTCACGTTTTGCGAGGTGGTGATGGCGGGTGCGGATCCCAAAAAGCAGGCAGGAGGGAGTAGGAGGTTGTTTGACAAATTGTATTAAAATAAAGTCAGCAGGAACAAAATGTAAAACATCAAAATCATCTGAACAGAAAAAATACAAAGTATCAAAAGAAAACCAAGAGTAAAAGTCTGCCAAGGTTAAACAAACACATGCACAGCACACAATGCATGCAATTGCAGACAAAGCATGCAACAAACATGCAGCAAACAATGAACCGACACCGGATGGTCGTGCCGGGTGTCCTTTTAAGTGTCAGTGATTAAAACGACCAGCACCTGCGAGGCTGCAGGCAGGGCTGACGTCGCGAACCGTTGGTCGCCAATCTGATCGGGACGACCAGCACCTGTGCAGGTGCAGGCGGGGCTGACAGCGCCCCACGTTGGTCGCCAACCAGATCATGACACTTGGCACTCTTGGTTTTTCTTTGATACTTTGTATTTTTCTGTTCAGATGATGTTGATGTTTTAGATTTGGTTCCTGCTGACTTTGTTTTAATAAAATTGCTGCTGCTCTCTCCTGCCTGCTTTTCGGGATCCACAACCACCATCACCACCTTGCAAACCGTGATAGTATTCACCTCACGTATGGATTAAAACGGTTGAAAATAAAATCAATTCAATGCCCATCGAGGTCAGGCACAGCCACATGACAGCAACACAAGACTTTTGCATTTACAGAGTTCTTTTTCAGTCTTGCGCAGAGACCAAAATGGCAATCATCCATGACAGCATGATGCCCAACAATTTCAGATTGAAACAGAAAAACAGCTCTCAGGATGTGACGGTGCTATTTGCTCCGTCGCTTGATGCGTATGTAATCAAAAGAACCCGTTTAGACGCACAATCTTACTATTTGTAGTTTTTCAGTCTTGTTTTACGTTGATTGCCAGAGTTTTGATGATCCGGCTCACCGTGTGATTGCCAGTCAAAACAGTTAATCATGTTCTGCGACATGATAGACTGTCACTCTTCTTGCTGATTTGACAGCGCAACTTTGCGTGGAAAATTGGCCATAATTGACACTGAACATTTAGGCACAGACGCAAAACATCCAGCGGAACACAGTTAGCACTTCTGCATCTCAGATTCAATGTTCAAATCTCAATTTGCATCTTTTCTCCATCCCACTTGGACATCCTCCCACATTCCAGTGCCGTGCATTTTAAAATCATTGAACACTTTAAATTCATTTTAATTTGGCGCCTCCAAAACTCTAAACCAGGGGTGCTCACACTTTTCCAGCATACGAGCTACTTATACAAACAACCAAGTCAAAATGATCTACCCACTATAAAAATGCAAAACATAATTATTTTCAAATGTATTAATGATTCTTTGTATGTACAATGTATGTTGATGTACCTTGCATAACTGAATAAGCAAATATTGCACAACACACATAATAACTACATATACATAACATAATAAATAACTAATTTAAAGCAGATTCTTTACTTACAGAAAGTGTATTGTAAGTGTTCAAATACCTGCACATACTACAATACACTGTCTGTAAGTAAAGAATCTGCTTTAAATTAGATATCAAGTAGATAGGATGAACTTAATACAACGAATAATAAATAACTATTAACATATTTTGTAATTACCTGAGTTTACTTTGATGACTTGCACTGAATTGAATCAGCCAGGTTTGCATAGTCCGAACAGTAGCTGTTGACAGCCAGCCTCAAGCACATTTCCAAATGTTCATCAGTCATGGTGGAACGGTATTTGGATTTAATGATCTTCATGTAGGAAAAGGCTGACTCACATAAATAAGTGGAGCCGAATAATGCAGTCAAGGAGGTAGCACATTTCCTCATGTTGAGCATTTTAGCGTATAACGCTTGTTGGTGGATTATGCAATGGTAATTCAAGAAGTCTGGGAACGCATCATGCCTGCACTTGGCAATACGCATTTTGAAAAAGACATTGTGAAGAAAAAGTCCACCTCCCATTCCATATGAAAGTAATATGTTTTTGCCTTCTTGGTCCAGCTTTCTCACTCATTTTGATCACCATATGTTTTAGCAAGGTCTTAAAATCTGAGGTAATTCGCTGACTAGCTTGTAAATTTTGCTGCACTTAGCCCCGTTGTTTACGCATGCGTTATCATCTGAATGGTTGCCCTGTATGTCAATCAAGTGACGGGACGTTTAATAGGCTGACGAATGTTTTTTTGACTGTCACGCTGCGATCGACCAGTACTACCTCCGCGATCGACCAGTAGATCGCGATCGACGTAATGAGCACCCCTGCTCTAAACCATGGCTGTGACTCGGTAAAGCGTTGAGCACCCTTTCCCGTTCCAGGATAAGATCTTCCCCCAAGTGGAGGAATTTAAGTGTCATGGGTGTCTTGTTCAATCTAAATTCTTAGCAGTAGGTCACGAAAAACCAAGTGCTCAAAATTTCTTTCTTCCCCAGGAGGTCTGAGCTCTCCTTTACACATATAGAAAGGCTAAGAGCTTGGTTATCTGTGAGGACTATGAGTAGAGCCACTGCTCATCCACATTGAGTTAGCCAGTTGAAGTGGCTCAGGGATCTCATCAGGGTCTCTCCTTGCTGCACCCCCACTCAGATGTCGCAAAAGGACAGCCACAGGGCCAACCCAGGAATCATTGGACGGACTCTATCTGCTGAAGAGTTCAAGATTCCTGTTGGAGGCGATAGATGAAGTGGTTGGGGAGAGGGAAATCAGAGCCCCTTGTTGAATCTTTTGATCCCATTTAAGCCCAAAAAAATCAATGGATGTGGCCTGGGAGTGGCTGGTGACCAGTCTAGGGTCCACCCTGACTTTTACAGAGTCAACTCGAATAAGATCCAGCTCCCACGTGACCCTAATAAGGACAATACAGAAAATGGATGGATGGATTTTTGATTTTCTGATTTTCCGACTGCAGTAAAAGTGCAGTTCCAATTCTGAAATCGTTTGCATTCCCCTGCAATGCAAAATATCTTTTTAATCATGAGCTAGGGGCGTGCTCTGGGAAAAAAAGTTGCTCCAGTAATTAAATGATGTTCATTTGGCACACTCACTGACTCCGTTGGGATACAAGGTCCAAAGCAAGTCATCAGCGACTTGCTCTTAATTTTTGAAAAAGTCACTGTCATTTACATTTTTGCACAAGCGTTTTGATTCGTTTGGGTACAGTTTAATTTAAAAAAAACTCTAGCTAGCGCTATTGGATTGGATTAGATTGGATTTACTTTTATTTGTCTCGCAGTGTGGAGAAATTTACAGCAGCAAAGTTATTCTATTCTATTCTATATAAGAGTAAGATGAATTATCTGATTTTAGTCAGACACCGATAGTGAAGTGGGACACTAATCTGATTACAATGTAGGCAGACTGATGTCAGTTTCCACTCAATTTTAGTCAAAGCCAGACGGGAATGGGTCTTGATCGCCTGAAATTTGATTGCTGCATTTAACTCGTTCACTGCCAGAAAGAGATGCATTTGATGTATTAATTAATTAGCCCAAAAACAAGAAAAGCTTTGGACAAGAACTTTTTCATCTCACTGGATAACTTCTGACTTCTTGCTTTGAAAATTCTGCTGTTTGCTTCCATTTCAAGCAAAATACTGCGACGTCGAGTGCTCTTAACGCATTCACTGCCAGACGGTGTGCAAAAATGCGTCCACTCCAGTACCAGGATTTTTGCCATTGCCACTTGAAATTGAGGACCCACAGAATATAGAATTTTAGTACGACATAAACATTCCATACAGCGTTCATCAGAAATAAATACTTAATTCCTAAATTATATGGCTGTGGAGTTATCTGAGCTTGAAATAAAGGTGGCTGTTCAAAATACAATACAATAGCACTTTAACAACAGTTTAATCTGGAACAAAGCGCAAATATGGGAAAAGGAGAAATGCTGCCCCTTGTGGAAAAGAAAAAAACATTGCCAGAGGCCATGGCCAGCACTTTATCGGCACCCAAGCATGAAAAAAACAAAACCACAACACATTTGTGAATGGCGCTCTAGGTCTCATGTTCAATTCCCGAAAAAATTCGTGTATGGCAGTGAATGAGTAAAAAAATTGCTGTTTAATTGCTGTTGGGACAAGCCAAAAGCAAAAAAATAATAATAAATAAATAAATAATAATAAATAAATAAATAAATAAATAAATAACACTAAATAAATAACACTAAATAAATAAATAATGAAAACCAAATAAACAAATAAATGAACAAACACATAAATAGATAAATACATACATAAATACATGAATATGTGAATAAATAAATAAATAAATAAATAAATAAATAAATAAATAAACAGTTGGGTAATGCCTAGAACTTGGTCCGGTTCTGTCCTCCTGATGTATCTGTGTGTTTGACTGCTCGTCACGTTTACCTCAGTGCATCAGTGACCACGGCTCACTTTTATTTTCGCTTTCCCCTCGCGACGGCATGATAGGAGCTGAATTTAGCTAGACGGCTGCCGCATTCTTTTTTTTCAATCAAATCATCTCATTTATATATTTTTAGAAAGCGTAATGTTGCAAAATTTGTTTCAAATGATATTTTGAGATGAGTTTGTCATTAACGCTTAATTTAGACTCTTGATATCGGCAATTGAAAATATTTTGCGTAAAGTGGAGATCAGTGACTTAATATTTTCTTACTTGAGCCCCGTCCCCTACCAATTACTGAATTACGCTGAACTGCACGCTTCCCACTCTCCGAGTACCCGACACAAACCTGCTGTAATTATCCCTGTGTCACCAGAGGTCGCTTTTGCAACTGCACAACATATGCTAAACCTTTCCCATCAAGCATGATGAAAACAATCGCAAAAAGCTGACAGGGATCCAGCTCAGCAACTTTTGAGGAGCACAATTACAAGATATTGTGACTTCTACCCCCTTTCGAGGAACTTTTCAACCCGAGGAAACACGCCGGCTCACAGTTTGCCTGTGGGTGATGTTTACAGATTTTATTTGTGTCTCACTTTAATATCCACAGAAGTAAACATACAGCCATGGAGTCACACTCGCACACATACACACACTTGTCGTGAAATGGAGGACTGACAGTGGGTGGATGAAAGGGAGAAAAAAATGCCTGGAGGAAGACAAAAACTCAGATGGTTAGACAAGTAAAAGTCTGAGATGAGGGGAGATTAACAGTGTGTGAGAGAGAGAGAGAGAGAGAGAGAGAGAGAGAGAGAGAGAGAGAGAGAGAGAGAGAGAGAGAGGGGCTCCCATAAAGTGGAAAGTGCACACAAGTGTCCATATTGTTTGTACGTGTTTTTAGAGATATGTACGAAACCAAAGCTGCCAGTTAAAGAAGCAACAACTTCACGGCGGGAAATGACTTTAGAGGAGGAACGAGAGCTTGTTGGCTTCAGTGAACAAGTGGGGAATGACAAAGAGAGTCATAAAGGCCTCATGCGCACACGCACCAACACAGAGGAGTGGGGACAGGTGAAGTACGGCATGAATAATGTAAAGAAAGGCAAGCAAAGAAGAGATACAGAGCGCCGGAGAAGACAAAAGGCCAAGTAGTTGAGGTGAGACCTTCTGATCCTGAAAGGACGAAAAGACACACAGATGGATGTACGATCGCTTTCTCATCTCATCACAGCGGATAAAGACTATATGACTGTGATTAATGTTATGTTTGCTCTCTAAATGTGCCGTTGCACGATGTATGTTCAAATATCAGTTGCTCAAGGGGTTAGATATGTTTTACATTATGTGTTACCATTAGCATTCGGCTAGTGTACTAAATGATATTTGTTTGATTTAAATATAAAATGTTTCATGTTTTGTTGGACTGGAATTAACCCAAACGTGTTGTGAGGGTTTGTTGGGAACGTCTGGCGGAATTCCCTGTCAGAAGGAGTTTCAACTCCCACCTCCAGCAGAACTTTACACATCTCCCGGGGGAGGTGGGGGACATTGAGTCCGAATGGACCACGTTTTGTACCTCCCTTGCTGAGGAGGCAAATCGGAGTTGTGGCCGTAAGTTGGTTGGTGCCTGTCTTGGCGGCAACCCCCGTACTCGCTGGTGGATACCTGTGGTAAGGGATGCCGTAAAGCTCAAGAAGGAGTCCTATTGGGCCTATATGGCCTGTGGGACCCCTGAGACAGCTGACATCGATTAACCAAGCGGAATGCAGCCTCGGTGGTCGCCGAGACAAAAACACAGGCATGGGAAGAGTTCGGTGAGGCCACGGAAGCCGGCTTCCGGACTGCTTCGAGGAAATTCTGGTCCACCATCCGGCGTCTCAGGAGGGGAGGATGAGATCCGACCGGAGTTCCTAAAGGCTCTGGATGTTGTGGGGCTGTCTTGGCTGACACGCCTCTGCAACATTGCGTGGTCATCGGGGAGAGTGCCTCTGGATTGGCAGACCGGGGTGGTGGTCACCCTTTTTAAAAAGGGGGACCGGAGGGTGTGTTCCAACTACAGAGGGATCACTCTCCTCAGCCTCCCTGGAAAGGTCTATTCAGGGGTTCTCGTGGGGCGGGTCCTTCGGAAAGTCGAGCTTCAGATTGAGGAGGAACAGTATGGTTTTCGTCCTGGCTGCGGAACTGTGGACCAGCTCTACACCCTTAGCAGGTTCCTCGAGGGTGCGTGGGAATTCGCCCAACCAGTCTCCATGTGCTTTGTGGACTTGGAGAAAGCGTTTGACCGTGTCCCTCGTGGAGTTCTGTGGAGGGTGTATGGGGTACAAGAGCACCTGATACGGGCCGTTCGGTCCCTATACAACCGATGTTAGAGCCCGGTTCGCATTGCCGGCAGTAAGTCGGAATCGTTTCCAGTGAGGGTTGGGCTCCGCAGAGGCTGCCCTTTGTCACCGATTCTGTTCATAACCTTTATGGACAGAATTTCTTGGCGCAGCCGAAGCGTTGAAGGTTTCCGTTTTGGTGGCCTCAGTATAGCATCCCTACTATACTGAGCCAAAAGCTGAGCCAAGAAGCTGAACCCAAAAAGCCAATAAGCAAAGCCCTCAATTTACCGGTCGATCTACATCCCAACCCTCATCTATGGTCACGAGCTATGGTTTGTGTCCGAAAGAACGAGATCCCGGATGCAAGCGGCCGAAATGCGCTTTCTCCGTCGGGTGTCTGGGCTCTCCCTTAGAGATAAGGTGAGAAGCTCGGTCATCCGGGAGGAGCTCAGAGTCGAGCCGCTTCTCCTCCACATAGAGAGGAGCCAGATGAGGTGGCTCGGGCTCGGTGATTAGGATGCCCCCTGGACGCCTCCCTGGTGAGGTGTTCCGAGCATGCCCCACTGGCAGGAGACCCCGGGGACGACCCAGGTCACCCTGGAGAGACTATGTCTCCCAGCTGGCCTGGGAACGCCTCGGGATCCGCCAGGACGAGCTAGAAGAAGTGGCTGGGAAGAGGGAAGTCTGGGCTTCCCTACTGAAGCTGCTGCCCCCGCACCCTACCCCGGATAAGCGGCAGAAGATGGATCGATGGATGGTCCCAATCAAGGCTGTTCACCATTTTTTTTTGTGGACCGTGGGAGCAAGTCACTTTAGAGAGGTGATGGATGAGAGGCACTTAATTTAATTAAGCCGCTTTATCAGTCGTCCCTGCGCTCATATGAGTGAAAGAGACCTGTTTGAACAGACTATAGCAACGTAATTACCCTTCATCTTCTCGTTGCGGAGGTTAGGACTTCTTTCACGATCAGCCATTTTGATCAGCCACAGGAGACTTTAAATTAAACGACGTTCGAAAGAACAACAAAAAATATGTTTGACCGAAGGACAAAAACAGACTTATCTGTTTCTCTCCATGCGGCGTTCGTATGAGAAGGTGGAAAGCATTAGCACGTAATTGAAGAAGGTCTCTGTGGTGTCGTTTGCCTTGTCTGCATTTGCGTACAGATTATAAACAGACCTCCTGTGTGTCATCTACTTAAGACTAATAAATGCCTTCATCAAATCGGCCCATTTTCGCTTGCTATTATTACAACAGTCCATATGTCATGCACTGATTTCTCTTCAACTCCCGAAGGCGGCACAGGGAGAAGTTGAGAGGGTACATACACACCTGGCAGGAATTGGAAACCAATTCACAGTCCCACGACCATACGAGGAAAACGTTCCTTTGAGATAACACTTTCCAAAGCCATACACTTGATTGACAAATTAAAGGGACGTGACTCATACGACAATGCTAAGACAGCATTAGCATTATCAACAAGCTAACGTAAGCTACATTGTTATTAATATAACTTACCGTATTTTCCGGTGTATAAGGCACATTCAAAAACCTTCATTTTCTTCAAAAGATGACCCTGCGCCTTATACACAGGTGCGCCTTATAAGTGAAGTCATATGTTGCCGCAACAGCTCTTGCAACTACTGTCAGCGGCCACCGACTCCATTTCCCCCTGTAGAAGACGCTCCCCAATTGACGAATGAGATACGTTCCGAATGGTCGTTCGTTAGTTGAATTTGTTCATAAGTTGCTTCAGTGCTATATTTTGTCTGGAATGTATGTTTAAGGTTTATATAAGTATGTGTCGTGCGGCGTTTCAGCATGCAGGTGGTAAGTTGATAAAAGTTTACTCAGCCAGATGCAGGAAGGGTATTGTGAGTTTTCTTTATTTGAAGTTGACATCAGTTTTCGGCAGACCCCAGGTAACACTGCTCTCCAGGTTGTCCTTTGTCCCTCTTCTTCCTCCTCGAAGTGACTCGCTCAGTCTGGCTTTAAAGGTGCTTCACCTGAGCTTCTGGCCAATCGGGTCCCAGCGGCAATTGGCCATTCCCAGGTGGTTGCAATCACCTTCTCAGAGTCAATTAGTGGTCACCCAACTCAACTGTTTTGGATGGGGAGAAATGCGCACCTTTCTCCCATCCAAAATCCATGAAACACAAAATTATTTAACATTTCTTTTAGCATCATGACAGTATGTTTAAGGTTTATGTAAGTATGTTTAAGGCTTGTAGAAGTAACCTGTATTGGTTTGTACTGACAAGTAGACATGTAATAAAATATATGCTCTATAAAGATATGTACATGTACAATTGGAGCGAATATTCCATATGTTACTTAAAAAATGTTCGTATGTACCGTTGTTCATAACTCGAATGTTTGTAAGTAGGGGAGCATCTGGAATGCGTAACCCCAGCTTCCACTGTAGCGCCTTATAATATGGTGTGCCTTATATTTGGAAAAAGTATATATATTTACAAATTATATTTGGAAAACTTGTTTTCATTCATTGAAGGTGCGCCATATATATATATATGGAAAAAGTTTGAAAATATACCCTTCATTGGGGTGTGCTTTATACTCCGGTGCCCCTTATACACCGGAAAATACGGTATTTATAAAGGAATTTGATGATAAAATGAAATTTTACCTGTGAAGCAAAAATATTGGCACATCATCAATTATACCTGATTGTCACTGATTGGTCGCTGTGATTTCTTGAAAATCCAAATTTAGGAACAAATACAGTGAGAGGGAGAGAGTTAAAAAAAATATATATATTTTTTGTTTTTTTTCTTCAGATCAGTTCACTCACCGTGATGCTTGTTCATTGTAATCCAATGTATAATTAGTACACACATTTAATTACACAAATGTCAAGCATGTGATCGTGCAAACTTGCAGTATGTACACCGAGTGACTGCCACACACTGTATCGATGCTGACACAGTAGCCTCATTACAGGTGGTACGGAAAGTTAATATCCGTATCCATGACAACCATCCCTCTCTCACACCTTCCCCTTTCTCCAATTGTGATTCCTTCTTACCACGCATTTCATCCTTTGGCGTTCTAAGAAGAGCACAATGTGACAACGAACCATTAATGTAAGGGGAAAAAACATACTTAATCCGATTCCAACTATCCTGCCGCTCGTGGTTTAGATTTACCAGTATGCGTGTGCCTTACAGCCGAGTACAGAAACAGAGGGGAGTTTGAAAAGACGATGATGTAAACTAATCCCTGTCAGCGGTCTACTCCCCCCCCACCCCCCTGCACGAGAGGCTGTGTTTATTTCACATATATACCAACAGTGCCAAGACAAGAAAATAATCCCATTGGACAAATACGGCAAAGGATGAAACACAACAGCATTAGCATTTGAATAGCCATATAGTACATTATAAGGAGCATAGAACAGAAGCTAAAATAGCGGCTGCGGGTGCATTATGAATCCACTAGATGGAGCAACGCTAAATGGAATACAATACATTTTATTTCAATTATTCACAACTGATGCAGCTGTAACAAAGCGCATTACAGAACATTAAAATACTACATGGACAATATCAAAATATGGACACATATATAAAGCACATCGGGTTTGATGGTGCAATTTTGGCTTTTGAGAAAATGGAATGATTTGAGGCACGAGGAGCTCACAATGAGAAGAAATGAGCGTCAGCGCAGAGCGCCGATGCGTATGTTGAACTGTCGCGGCTTGGAATTGAACCGGATTTACCCGGGACAGGAGATGCTTATGTGAAGCGCTTTGTTACAGCTGTTGTGAAAGTGCTATATAAATTAGGATGCGATTTATAAATTAGGATGTATTGTATTGCCTTACAGTGAGGAAAATAACGGTACATGAAGTACTTCCTGACATCACATGATGATGAAAACCAGACAAATAATATTCAAAAGTGGATTAGAACACTTGAACAGCATGTTACTTGATGAATGACATGCTTCAAAGTCAAACCGGTGATTAATGCAATTATCCCGAAAAGCCACAGTCAAAGTCAGAGTCTTTCGAGATATTGTTTGTGAGAGGTATGCTTTGGACGAGCATTGTTCAGTCCCGGAGGAGGACAAAGGAACCTGAAAGGGATCAAACTGTTTGTAATGCACCGTGACAGATGGGAAATACCTGAATGAATGAGCCGGTTTAAGTACAATGGAGGAGAATGTTCACATCAAAAGTTTTTATCTGAAAAGGAAACGGAGTGTAATGAACGATTCATCTGTTTGAATGTCTTACAGAAGCCTCTTCTTTGTACAATTTGAACAAAGATTGGCTACCACAAAGTGATTGCTTGGACTTTACAGAGCGCATACATCTCGACCAATCACAACCCCTTCAAACCTCTGCAAGCACCTGCGAAATGTGTTTAGAAAAATGTACAATTATTTTTTTAAGTTTAAACATTCTGTACGCCGTATTTTCCGGTGTATAAGGTGCGGTAATGTTAAAAAAAAATATACATAAAAAAAAAAAAATACATATATATATATACAGTAAAGTATATATATATGGATATATATATATATATATATATATATATATATATATATATATATATATATATATATATATATATATATATATATATAGTTTTTTAAACTATGCTATTGGGTGTTTTAGGCCACAAAAATAAGTGCTTGGAATTTGATTGACAATCATTTTCTACAGACGAATTGTAGCCCCTATTCGTCTGTTAAATCAAGGTTTAATTGTATTTACTTCTACCCTTCCAATCCGTGTATAATTATTCCCCCCACTAGATGCAAAGATCTCAGTTGAGTTTGTCTGGCGACGAACTGAGCTAATTTGATGCGATCACCTCCCAATCCAAATAGCGCATTGTGCCGGCCAGACGTTGTGGTGGAAATTGAACGCCGAACAGCCAAGTCACGGCTAATGCCTTTCTTAATTAGGATCCATATTGGAGTCGATAGCCGTCCCCGGCAAGTGATCAGTGAAACACTGGTTGAATTTTGAGCAAGCATTAAATGTGAAAGTTAAGGACATGTCATTTTCGTAACATTAGAATAAACATCAGAATCCGAAAGCGAGGCAATTGTGAGTTTTCAACTTTTTCAAACTGTCTCTTGCCTTCTTGTGATTGACAGCTTTTAAAATCACAATTTCTCTTTCGGCAGCCGCGGCGTGTGTACCCTGTGAATAGTCATTCCCTGAACACCATGAAGCGTGAGTGCTTTCTATTCTCCCGTCCGATGTGAACCGCAGCAGCCAAATAGCTTTTCAACGATATAATAACGCATTTGTAATGGCGGTAAATAATGTCTTCAGGTTTGAAGAGAGCACTCCATCAAACAAAGAGCTTTGCCGCGACATTCAAATATGTTTTGAGGAATGTTGCCCAAGTTGTTAAGAGACAGCAAAGGGGATCCGGGGCCTTGGCGTTGAACGTTTATTGATTATGGATATGGTTGCTTCCTATCAAACCGATTCACAGCCTCTGCAACTGAGAACTCGCTCATGTTGTCTGCTGACAAACAAACACGCACGCATGCCATATCTGTAAGTGACAAGTGAATGCTCGTTTAAAAAATAAATAAATAAATTGAATCATCTCGAGGCTCAGAGGGCAGGTGTTCCACTGTATTTGCCTACGGATTTGGTTGTGTGCGTGCGCATGTTTGCGTGAAATTTTGCATGCATGTCATCAAGCGCTCAAATGCGTGGGAAATGCACTTCATTCGCTAGTCAGTCATCCCATGCCTAAAAAAACATATACATATTATATATCTATTTTTTTTCAGTTTTCAGTTTTTTTCAGTTTTCATAATGTTTAAAAAACTATACACACACACACACACACACACACACACACACACACACACACACACACACACACACACACACACACACACACACACACACACACATGTGCCGATGCGTATGTGGAAATGTCGCTGCTTGGAATTGAAGCGGATTTACATGGTGACAGGAGATGTGAGACAATCTCTTTTCTTCAATGGATGCTACAGCTTCGTGTTCGCTTTTGACATTTAGCTTGTGGCAGACGTGCACATTTCACTACGACGTCCCTGAACCACTGGTGAAAAGGATGCTTTGATCCTCTCCTATTTCATATAGTACTGCTTTATGAAACAAAGAGGGTGCTTAAAATTTAATGACTCTGTGTCCTTTGTGTTGTGTCACATTTTTTGTTTTTGTTTTTGACTTCAAGACGGCGCCGCGTGAGTGGCTGCCTTTCCAGCAACTCCTGTATTTTGTTTTTGCTGCTGTGAATTGTAAAATGCTCCATTGTGAGATGAACAAAGGCTCATCTAATCTAATCTAATCTAATCTAATCTAACCTAAACACACACAGCTGTTTACTCACAACATTTGAGGGAACATTTATGTCAAAAGTCAAACACCCTTGAAATTGTACAATCAGGTACTTTTCCTATTGTCATAGGTACCTTTGCCTTAGTTCTGAGGTTGTGGGTTCCAATCTCGGCTCTGGTCTTTGTGTGTGGAGTTTGATTCAGCTTTCTGAAATTGTTTTTTCCCCTTTTTTGGGTTGCAGGTGAGCCCAAGCCTATTGCAGCTGATCGCACTTGACGCTGTTTACCAGTCAATCACGGGGCACCTGTGTGAGAACTGACCCCTTGCTTCCATCGGTAAATCCTCCGTGTGGTCATTCTAAGTTTGATGATGAACAAATCAGAGGTCGGCTATGTATGTTGTTTGTCCTTTAGCGTTTACGCTGTAATTTCATTTTGCGCCACAAATAATTGGTTACAACCTTGGCCTTTTCTACTGTGATGGATGATGGAGTGGCAAAGCCACGGGGGGCAGAGTAGCACTTTTTTGGAACAGAAACATATGTGTGTGTGTGTGTGTGTGTGTGTGTGTGTGTGTGTGTGTGTGTGTGTGTGTGTGTGTGTGTGTGTGTGTGTGTGTGTGTGTGTGTGTGTGTGTGTGTGTGTGTGTGTGTGTGTGTGTGTGGATGCGCATGCGTGTGACATTTCCTTCCACTCGTACACAACACACTTAGAAAAAAGGACTCATGTGTCACTCTTGTACGCTTTTGTCGCAGCCTTCAAAGGTCTCCGTGGCTCTTCCTTCCAAGTACATCTTCAAAGTTACGGCTTGGTTTAGCACCAATTGTGTGTTGACCTTGAATCGATAGTAGAAAGAAAACGTTTCTCCCAATGCCTCTCCTGTGCACAATATGTATTTTATATAGTTATGTTTAGTTTTAGTTTTTACGCGGCCTAGTTTGAAGCAAACCTGACCGGTTTAATGTGTGAGAAGTGAACTCAACTACGAACTGGGGCGGACATCTGTATTGAAGGTGTCTATGTGTGTGTGCACTGACTCATTAAGGGGGAAAGAGTAAATGCAGGGGGTTGGTTGACAGCGTGTCCTCAAATGCGTCCGTGACAGATATACATGTGGAAATCATGTCAGGGATGTACATGCACCAGTTACGAGCTCAGCCAGGTGAGTGCGTGTCCGGTTATAACGTGTGATTGTCACTGTGTGCATATGTGTGTAAAACTCTGTATTTTACGGTGTGTAAGGTGCAGCGGAGTCTAAGGCACACTCGCAATAAATGGTGTATTTTCAAACTTTTTCCATATATAAGGCGCACCAGACTATAATGCGCATTTTCAATGAATGAAAAAGGTTAGCTCAATATAATATATAACTATATCAAAATTTCCAAGTACAGTGGGACCTCGGTTTATGAACCCCTTGGCTTACGAACTTTTCGGTTTACCAACGTCACATTTATGAAAATTTTACCTTGGCATACAGACTATTTTTCGGGATACACACGGAGCTGCCACAATGAGTGATGTGTCGTTCGTGAACGAGCCCGTTCTCCAAACAAGGAAATGGCAGCGGACTTTTTTTGGTCCTCTGTTCCCCGCCCCCAGTCGTCGGTTAAAGCCACGTGATTGGTTAAGAACGCAGCAGTGGGGGATGGGGTTACAGACAGAGAGAGCGTGAGGCCGTTCTCCAAAAAACAGAATGGCGTCTTTGGTTAAAGCCACGTGATTGGTCAAGAACCCAGCAGTGTGGGGGGGGGGGGTTCACATTAAAGAGACAGGCAGACAGAGAGAGAGTGTGAGAAAACACACACACACACGAAAGGGAGAGGACAGAGCTTGAAAAAACAAACAAACGTGAAAACAACAAGTAAAATGGTGAAAAAATGGATAGAAAACAGTGCAATTTGGACCCATTTCAACTTTGATAGTTCAAAAGCAGAGTGTAGACTGGGAGGTTAAATATCCCATCAATCAGGCTCCACAAATAACCCGCAAAAAGCTATTAACCAAGCTAAACAGAACACAATTGATGAGGAACTAGGTAAAATGATCGCAGAGAAAGCACCTCCAAGGGATCATTCCTCAACATGGTGAAAGAAGAAGGCGATGTTCCTCATCAGGTGTTTAATGCTTATGAAACCGGCCACTCCATTCCATCAAGCCATCAATGACCATCACAAAGGTCAATAAAATGACTTTATTGTACTGTACTGTTTATTTCTTATTTATAATACCAGAGCACATTTACTATACATAAAATAAGGTATATTTTGTGTAGTTTTAAGGCTTAGAAAATTAGAATGTAGAAAATTACGTTTTATGGGGACCTGGGAACTGATTATTCTAATTTAATGGTTTCCTATGGGAAATAAATTTTTGGGATACACACTTTTCGCCTTACACACTCTGTCTGGGAACCAATTAAGTTCGTAAGCCCAGGTATCACTGTACCAAGTTGAAATGGTTCCAAATTTCACTGTTTTCTATCCATTTTGTCACCATTTCACTTTACTAGCCTGTTTGCCAACGACCCCCGCATCTTTTTGCAGTCAAATATTAATTACGCGCAAAACCGGATGCGGGAGCTCTTTCAGGTTCAAGTTTTTGACATAAAACTCATTGATTTGGGGATAAAGCGTTCTCGGGATGGATGACGACCAAAAAAATATATATATATTAATACTCGCCGAATGTTGAAGAATGCTTGTGCAAACCAAACTGTCTCACTTAAAAATCTTGTTTTAACCCCCACATCCCCTCCCAATTGCTTAAATATGTTCATCCCCCAAGATACCACATTTTCAAGTGTTTTTCTTAGATTAGTCTGGCGAGGCTTTTAATTGCTTTCTCTGTGTGCATATGAGTTGATTTGCATTAGTTTAATTAAAAATGTTGATCGAGACCAAATTATTTTGCTGGCTCATTTAAGTGAGTGGCTGAAGGAACAATCAATAAGGAAAGAATTTGTTACGTAGTGGGTAGGATGGGGACGGCAAAAAGAAAAGTCAGTTTGTAAGTCTTACAGGGAGGAGAACGTGTACAGTATTCGATGGTAACAAGGAATTGAGTTTTGAGGATGGCGGATAAAATGGCATCAAGACAGACGGATAAAAGAGTGGAAAATGAAAGCTAATGGCATACTTCCCTCAGGGTACGCCATCATTTTATTTTTTCCGGGGTGATCACACGTTAGACCAAAGGGGTCGTCGAATGCCTCGAGGGTTTGTACATGCGTTTGCAGTGTTCTTTTAACAATAAGTACGAGAAGTGCATGTTTGTTGATGAATGTTTATATTGGGTTTTACGGCCTATTATTTTTTTTACAAGGGAAGCTTCAGTTTGGCAATTTGGAAAACAATCATCCCTTGCTACTATGTGCATCATGTTTTATGACTTTGACGCTTTGCGGTGATTTCTGAAATATTGTATAAAGAAAGAAAAGCAGCCATATTGCTTAAAAATGAACACAAAAATATATTGGCAGCCATATTGCTTAAAAATGAAAAAAATATTGGCAGCCATATTGATTAAAAATTAAAACAAACATTGGCAGGCATATTGTTGAAAAATGAAAAAAAAAAGGTATTGGCAGCCATATTGCTTAAAAATTAAAAAAAAAAATTGGCAGCCTTGGCAGCCATATTGCTTAAAAAGGAAAAGAAATATTTGCAGCCATAATGCTTAAAAATGAAAACAAAATTTGACTTTGACTTTGACTTATAAAAAATATATATATTGACAGCCATATTGCTTAAAAAATATTGGCAGCCATATTGCTCAAAAATGAAAATAAAATTTGCAGCCATATTGCTTAAAAAATATTGGCAGCCATATTGCTCAAAAATGAAAATAAAATTTGCAGCCATATTGCTTAAAAAATATTGGCAGCCATATTGCTCAAAAAATATCGACAGCCATATTGCTTAAAAATGAAAACAAAAATATATTGGCAGCCAAATTGCTTAAAAATAAAAACAAATATTGGCAGCCATATTGCTTAAAAATTAAAATAAAATTGGCAGCCATATTGCTTAAAACATATTGCCAGCCATATTGCTTAAAAATGTAACCAAAATATTGACAGCGATATTGCTTAAAAATATTGGCAGCCGTATTGCTCAAAAATGAAAAAAAAATATTGACAGCCATAATTGCTTAAAAATGAAACAAAACTATATTGGCAGCCATATTGCTTAAAATGAATAAAAATATTGGCAGCCATATTGCTAAAAAAATATTGACAGCCATATTGCTCAAAAAATATCAACAGCCATATTGCTTAAAAATGAAAACAAAAATATATTGGCAGCCATATTGCTTAAAAATGAAAACAAAATATTGACAGCCATATTGCTTAAAAAATGAACCGGGGGCGGTGAAGCGACGATTTTGCAGCCTTGAACGGTTGTCAGGAATCCATTTTTTGAAGAGCAATGGCATTTCAGATGAAGGCTGCAGTGTAAGCCGACTGTCAGCTTATTCTGATTTTTTTTCTATTCACTCAAAGAAAGACCAGAAGACCGTTGTCTGATAAAAACAAAAAAGAAACCTTAAACCTATTTCACAGATTAAGAAAATGATCGTCATAGTAGGACCAATCACCATCTTGTTCTCCAATTTAAAAAAAAGGGAGACACCACCAACACAAACCTCTCTCAAAAGGCAATCTTGATGATTTTTTTTTTTCCTTTTTATAATTGAGCATTTCAGTAAATCACATACACCTCGGACTTTTAAAGCAGTTCTCCGACAGTTTTGTTTGAAATCTATTCTAAACACTATAAATTGGTTAGTAATGCGTAGCAATAACAAACAGGTGGATAGATACAGTGTCATTGATCTGTGAAAAAAATAGGAATGTGTAACCGTATTTTGGACAAAATGGCGTTTCAGCCTGACAGCGATGATATTGTTATTGATTGTTTTCTAAGAGATGTTGGGAATCGATCAAGAAGGAAAATACAGATGTAAACAAAAGTTGTTTTTTTCCAAATATGACATATTTTTTCTTTTCCTTTGTTCACATATTTCTTGATGGACTGCCCATTGGAAGTCTATCATCTAAAATTTGGCGTGAGCCCAGTAACAGCTTTTTGGGCGTGTTTTTTTTTAACAGTTGCCTTGATGTTTGAGTCTCACTTTTTTGGTACTCAATGTGTTTTTAAAAAGCCACCAAATACAAATTTGAATATTCTATATGTCCTCATCAAAATCACAGATTGTTTTTCAGCATTTTTTGGCCATGCAGGAGACTCTGCTGAGTGGTTGCGCCTTTTCAACATAGCATGAATATGCCAGCACTGTTTTTGATTTGGGAGGAATGTCAGTGCCCTTTGACTGTCACCGCTGGACAGCTCTGGTGCGATTTTGCTTTTTTGTGCTGTAATGGGCAGCATTTTCACCACCCCGTAAAGGTCTGTGCTGTTGAACTGTCGCGCCTTGGAATTGAAATGGATTTACATGAATCAGGAGTTGTGAGACAAACTCTTTCTGTCAGTCAATGGATGTTCATGTTTGCTTTCAATATTTAGGTTGTAGCAGACGTGCACATTTCACCATGGCATCCTTGGTCCACCGGTGAAAAGGATGCTTTGATCCTCTCCTCTTTCATCTAGAACTGACTCGTGTAACAAAGAGTGTGCAGAAAGTGGTTAAGATTGAATGACAGCCTGTGTCTTTTGTATTGTGTCACATTATTCGTTATTTTGTTTTTTTGGTTATTGTTTAAGTGACTGCCTTTACAGCAGCTCCTGTATTTGGGTTTCTACTTCTTCCTTTCGAGACTAATAAATACTAATCCAATCCAATCCAAATTTACTTTTGTGATAATCAACTCCCTTTTATGTTGATATTTTGTTTCTCTGCTCCAAGGCTTGAATATTTTTCCTTGAAAGTTTCTACATTGTTTCCGTACGCATCGCGAGTATCGTCTGTTTTGACTCCAGGCGCTCCCAGCCCGCAGTGTGATGCCGGATAATTGCGTGTGATTACAGGTGCACTGGGAAGAGCTTCAGAAAAGTCCCAGACGTCCACTCTGCAGGTCCCCCGGAACTCACCGCGAGGCGGCGTTTTCGTCATAACAGACACCCGAGGAGCCGGCCGGCGTGAGCCCAGGCGGAGGCCCAGAAGATCTGTCGGCTTTGTTGCTAAAGGCATCGCTGCCCTCGCGGTAGGTGTTGAGAGATCAACCGCCAGAGCAAAGCAAAACAAAACAGAGCCAATCAAGCAGCGAGCTCCTCGTGTGTAGTCGTGACGCTTTTATTTCACATTTCTGAGAAATGCTCTCTCTGAAATGGTCCTTTTTGATTGACAACCACCCCTCATCCTCACACTTGATTTTATTTGTCCACACTTTTGTCTCCTTTCTCTGTCAAATAGATGCTTTTTTTCTCTCTCCCCCACTGGGATTACATGAGGCCCAACATTCCTCCCTGTCTTTTTAGTCCAGTACAGGTGTGACCCAACCCCTCCTTCACCCCCCCCCCTCCCAGCCCATCCCCTGTTTAACAACATGAAAGGCTTCCCGCTAGCCTCAGTTCACCCTCACACAGCGCCCGAGGGGACAACTAGGATATCGGGTGGAGCCTATCTTTTTTCTTTCTTTTTGGAGCGATCATGTTTCCCTTCTTGAAACGTAATACCACGTCACCCCTTCCCCTCCCCAGGCTACAATGAATCGAAACCATAAACGACACAGTTGCACTACAATGACAGGGAGACACACAAGCTATTTGGTAAGGCCATTGTCCCTGGTAATGGCAGTGCATAATTGACAAGTTTTGCTTGTAAATTTTATACGTGGGATTGATTATGTCCTGATGTCATTGTTTTTGGCCCAAAGCAAAAATAATTAACGATATATACCCCCCGTTTGGAAAAGATGCTTCTCGGGTTAGCAGTCGTAAAAATCGGATGCCACTTTGTCACGTGGATTAGTAGAGTTGACAAAAACAAACAAAATAATGAAAACAAGCAAATAATCACATGAATAAATAAATAAATAAATATGCTTCAATAAATAAATAAAAATAGACAAACAAACACATCCATCCATAATTAAGTATACAAACAAACTAATACGTAATAAATAAATACGGACATAAATGAATAAATAAACAAATAAATAAATAAATAAATAAATAAATAAATAAATAAAAAATAAATAAATACAAACAGACAAATAAACAAATACATACATCCATAATTAAGTATACTAACAAACAAATAAACAAATAATAAATAAATAAATACAGACATAAATGAATAATTATATGAATAAATGAATAAATAAATAAATAAATAAATAAACACAAACAGACAAATAAACAAATACATACATCCAGAATTAAGTATACAAACAAACAAATAATAAATAAATACGGACATAAATAAATACATAATCATATCTAAATAAATAAATAAATAAATACAAACAGACAAATACACACCTCCATAATTAAGTAAACAAACAAACAAACTGATTAATGAATAAATAAATAAATAAATAAATAAATAAATAAATAAATAAATAAATAAATAAATAAGCAAACAAATAAATAAATAAATAAATAAAAATTTTCAATACAGTCACATTAAAATTATGCTGCTGGGAAAAAAGGACAACAAAATGAATTTTCACATTTTGTATTTTATGTTTACAAAACTAACAAAAAAATGATAACATTGCAAAACGTTTCTTAGAAATCCCAAATTTTTAGAAACTATTTTAACTCATTCATTGCCATTTGCGAATTTATTTGGGAATTGAAAATATGATCGAGCGCCATTCCCAAATTAGTTCGCATTTTGTTTTTTTCTTGCTTGGGTGCCGATAAACCACTGGCCATACCTCTGGCAATGTTTTTTTCCCTCCCACGAGGGGCGCAGCATTTGCCATTTGAACAGCCGCCCCAATTTCAAACTCAGATAACTCCCGACCCATATCACTTAGGAATTAACTCTTTTTTTTTCTGATGAAAGAAGAGAGTCTAAGGTTTCTTATGCTGCATTAAATGTTTATGTCATCCTAAAACTCAATATTGTGTGGGTCCTGGAATTTGGGTGAAAATGACAAAAACCCTGTCGCGGACACATTTGTGTACATTGTTTGGCAGTGAATGAGTTAAACTACATCTAATGTTAATTTTTGAAGGCACTATCGATTTTGTTTTCAGTTGCCAGTGAGATGCAAATTTCATATCAGCAATCAGAATCAATATAATTGCAATAATAATTCATTTTCTGTTGTTTTTTTTTGTTTCCAGTGCTTTCATTGCTCCACGTCTTCTAGTCAACGGTTCACATTTCTGAATCACTCTTCAAAATATCATTGCTCGGTGCAAATGCAAATTCTGTATGGTTCAGATAGTGGCAGAGTGGGAGATTTAGGCATGTGCGACACATTTGGTCACACAGGGCTGCAGCATTCTTTAAAAATAGAGAAAAAAAGCACACATTCATGCACCATCGGAATATCTAAATTAGACAATGTGTTGTCATCAGGGTCATGTGATATTTGCACTCCACATCGGGGTGCAAACAAACACGGAGGTCACTCAACGGAATGCTAATTAGTCACAGCGCGAACATAACGACAGCATCACACACCACTCGGCATGCTTTTGAAGTGCATTTTCAAACTCCAGCTGTGGGTGGATATTCATGATATCGGGCATCCCAGCATGCCTGGTTGAGATTTGTTCATGTCGCTAATTATGGATGTTGTCAATGAGTCTCATTGTTGTGCTTTCTGGTCGTGTAACTACTTGATGATTCTTATTGAAGGTCCCTTTGAGTGGCAACGACCAGATAGTAATGCTGTCATGTTGATTCACTTGTCAAATGACTGGTGGTTTACATCATTGACACAGCATCATTAATAACTGCAGTAAATGAGGGAATAAAAAGGCAAATGTAGGAAATGAATTACATTGGATCAGCCTTCATTTGTCTCACAGTTGAGACATTTACATTTCACAGCACCAAAAACAAAATACAGGAGCTGCTGTAAAGCTAGCCACTCTCGCGGCGCCAACAGGCTGTTTGGAAAGCAAACACAAAGTTGTAGCATCCATTCACGTAAAGAGACTGTCTCATATCTCCTGTCTCCGCAAATCCGCTTCAATTCCAAGCCGCGACAGTTCCACATCCGCATCGGCGCTTTACGCTGACGCATATGTGAAAAAAAATGTTCATGTCTAAGTTAGATGCTCTGAAGTTATTTGAGCTTGAAATTTTGGGTGGGTGTACAAAAGGCAAATGCTGCCCCTCTCGTGGGAGGTAAAAACATTGTCAGAGGTCTGACCAGCGCTTAATCGGCACTCCGCAAGAAAAAACAAAACCCAAACAAATTCTGGAATGGCGCTCCACGTTATGCTTTTAAATAAATTCGGGAATGGCAGCGAATGAGCGAATGATGAGCTAATGAGCTAATTTCCCCATTGTAGGACTATTAAAGGCCTTCTGATTCTTATTAAAGGCTTTTTGACAACCATATTGAACCCTGCACAAGAAATATTGTATTTTTTAACACTTAATTTCTTGTAGCTCATCTGATTATATAATATATTTTAAATGATGTCAAATTTCTGTGACACCCTGAAATTTAAAGATGATTTCACAATTAAAACTAAATCCAAGGTATTCCCACCGATCTCAGTTAATGATCATACAAAATCCGTGACATTAAGGAATAATCCCTCAGGGTTGGTTGAGAAATGTGAGCAGAATACAAATATAACCTTTTTTTTTACACCAGGAGTTCTCCAAGCAACAATAATGACCGATGCCATTGGTCAAGATCCTACTGCGACGCATAAAAATCTGCACGTGTCTCCGTCTGTAACCACTCCACCGCGGTGTTTACAGTGACAGGTCAGTTAATATTGACATTATCTCTCTCCTCGCCCACAATGTCAGCTCAAGCTGCAGGAAACCGCTCATTAACAGCGCCTGGCCTTGTGTGCGCGCGTGTTGATGACAGTGATGAAAGTCATTAAGGCGGGACTAACGTGTTCAAGAGATGACGGACGCTTCAGATGTTTATCTCAGTGAAAAGGACACATTGTTTTGCTACCGCTCAGGTGGCACCCTTGATGGGGGTTGTATTTCGAAGAGAGAGGTTTGGTTAAATGGATACAAGGAGACATCTCTGTACTAAATAAAATAAAATGTGTTACAAAAATACAAGCCAGGTGAACTCAAAATTTTCAAGGACACAAAATTCCATGGAGTTCTAAATTGGACAATTCAACGCCATTTTTGAGTATTGCTTTTGTGAAAAGATGAGTAATAGAACTTTTGATCATACTTTCAAGATGAAAGCTTTCGAGGTCAGCAGATACTACAGTGGGCACTTTATCATATTATCAGGCTACAGAGTGAAAATGAAAGGATGAACAAAAACACAGCGAATTATTTTGGAATTTCTCCACTTTGAGACAATTTTGTTTGTCAAATTTTCACTTCAATGTGCCAGCAATATTTTTTGTTGCGATAAATGTTGATATTCCACTAGATGGAGCAAGGCGAATTTAATACAATACAATACAATACAATACAATACAATACAATACAATACAATACAATACAATACAATGCAGCTTAATTTATATGGAGTTTTCACAACTGCTGCAGCTGTAACAAAGCCATTGAAAGAGCATTTAAAGGACAACCGACGCCTCGGGACAAGTTGTGTCCATAATTTGTAAAATCACTTCAAATGACTTCTACTGAGTGAATTTTACAAAGATTCCACAGCATATACAGTAAAGTCTCGTTATATCGATATTCAAGGGAGTCCGAAAAAATATCGATATAACCGGGACTATCGATATATCCGACCCTGTTTGCATGTAATTTTCTCCGTGCGTGCATAGAAATAGTATCGATATAACCGGGACTATCGATATATCCGATATCGATATAACGAGACTTTACTGTAGCTATATTTTACATTCGAAGACTCGCGCTGAATATTCAGGAAGTCTTGTTTTCGAGTTGATGACGATGCCTGACGTGATGTCACGTCTGGAACGCCCCTGACTGAGAAAGCGACACACAATGCATTTTGGGTACTTTGTTTGGTCTGAAAACTTTGTGTTAATCTGTGGTGATGGCGAAATTAGAAGGAAAAAACATAAATAATGTGATGGTGAATTGTTGTGTGTTGCACCAAGACTACTATTTGATACTAGTTGACACAAATTCCCAGCAGACAAATCAGCCGATTTCCAACAGAGCTTGGGCGCCATCTTGTGCATTTTCTGGCCGCTACATTGGAGTCCAGACGCCTTAAAATGAGACAGAAGGACTTGTTTAATCGATTGCAAACATTTATGGTTTTCTCTTCTGAACTATTTGAATCATATTCATAACTGGATGAGTAACAACTAAGCATCTTCTCCAATTCTGAAGCCATTGTTTTGATTCTCGAGCAAGGCAAGACGTCCTGGCGTGACGTCACGAACAAGGGGGCGGGACCTTCTGATTCTGAAACTTTCTGAGGTCATTTTGAAGTAGATTTGGGACACTTTAAGTCATTTTTATTAGGTGTTTTTCATTTGACTAAAACTATCAGCCTGTATGTTTTGGGTATTTTAGATGCTATAACACGTTTTTCTGATGTCAGTTAGGAAACAAAAAAATGGTGTCAGTTTTCCTTTAACTCATTCACTGCCAGACGATGTGCAAAAATGTGCCCACTCCACTCCAGTGCCAGGGTTTTCGTCATTTTTCACTCCAATTGCAAGAGCCACAGAATATTGAGTTTTAGGACTACATAAACATTCAATGCAGAGTAAGAAACCTTAGACTCTCTTCTTTCATCAGAACAAAAAAAGTTAATACCTAAGTGATATGGGTCTGGATTTATCTGCGTTTGAAATGGGGCCGGCTGTACAAAAGGTAAATGCTGCCCCCCTCGTGGGAGGGAAAAAAATTGCCAGAGGTCTGACCGTAGCCCAAAAAATATTTCTCACAATCTCCCATTCAATTTGTCATGAGTTTGTCAGGTAAAATATTGCCTGATTATACAATAGGGGGAAGAAGGAGTTTTCGAGTGATTGGGAGTGTCCATCGAGCATCGGATCTGGATATTGCTTTGTCTGAGAGTCTATCCGTCTCAAAAGATAAACGTATTTGTTTGGGTTGATGGCATTTCATCTGGTGGGGACAATGACGACAGCAGTTCACGTGTATCGTTGATTTTACAATGATTTGAGAAATACACATTCACTGCCAGCCATGTTGGAGCCGATTGATTTTTTTTTGTAGGCCATTTTGGACATTGCGTACGCTCAGCACATATACACAGAATCTAACAAGTAAAACAATTCTCTCGCATTCGATTCTTCCGGTGAACTCACACAACGATGTGATCTTGTGTCTAAAATGATGTATTGCTGGCTGACATTCTACTGGTTGGTTGTGGATCAGTAAAGTCATTTCCAGGCTGGAAATGTACACTTGAGTAGCATCTGACCTTCTCCCGCCCATCCTTGTTGAAAAACTTATTTGACAACTCTGCTTGTCAATGGCAGTGAATATTTCTTTTATTTTTATATTAGATTGTGTATTTATGTTTTTGCACATATACACAACCCCTTGCAGTCAAGTGTTTCCCTGACAATATGATTGACAGCAGAATGCCTAAACAATCCCAGGAAACATGTCATGAGTTCATTAGGGTGAGCAACGTTATGTTCAGTCATGAATATAGATTCTGCCCATGTCAGATGGGTCATGGGGTCAACGTGCGGAGAGGACCGGTGAATGCTATGCTACCTTCCTTGAAGGCAGTATGAATCGATGAAAACCAAATATTTGTAAGGTCTAGAAAGTGTGTGCTGTTTTCATAATGATTTTTTTTCATTAACTCATTCACTGCCATCCACAATTTCATTTAGGAATTGAAAATATGACGTAGAGCGCCATTCCCGAATTTGTTCGTTTTTTTTTCATGCTTGGGTGCCGATAAAGTGCTGACCATGGCCTCTAGCTATGTTTTTTCTTTTCCACAAGGGGTCAGCATTTCATTTTTTTTCCATGTTAGCGCTTTGTTCCAGCTTCAGCTGTTGTTAAAGCGCTATATAAAACAATATGTATGTACAGATTGCACCCCTACTTACGAACATTAGAGTTACAAACAACGGTACATACGACCATTTTTGTAGTAACATAAGTAGTATTCTCTCCAGCTGTACGTGTACATATCTTTATAGAGCATATATTTTATTCAATTTTTATTTTTCAGTACAAACCAATACAGCTTACTTATACAAGGCATAAAGGACAACCGACGTCACTTTTTTGTTTTTTAACCGACACCAGAAAAACGTTTTATAGCATCTAAAATACCCAAAACATGCAGTATGATATTTTTAGTCAAATGCAAAACACCAATAAAAATGACTTAAAGTGTCCAAAATCTGCAAAAAAATTGAGCTGCGAATTGAGCATTTTCATAAAGTCCCGCCCCCAGTTCGTGATGTCACGCCAAGACGTCTTGCATTGCTGGAGAATCAAAACAATGGCTTCAGATTCGGAGAATATGCTTTCTTGTTACACATCCAGTTATGAATATGATTCAAATAGTTCTGAAGAGGAAAGCATCTTTGTAAAATACACTCAGTGGAAGTCATTTGAAGCCATTTTACAAATTATGGACGTCAGTTGTCCTTTAAAGAATGAAAAGTTTATCATCAAGCTAGCACCATCACTACTTTATTGCAGCAAACTACGAGAATCTGCTGTGAAATGAGTCTTGGTGTAAAAAGCAAAAAAATGAGGTCAAGGTGCTAAAAGGGAAAATGTCGGCCACAGCTTGACAAGTGGGGAGACTCTTTGGCCAATCAGAGGATGGGAAGTCTATCTGGATTTATTGGGGAAATAAAATATAAGGTCAGTGTTGTAAGTTTTCATATTAATGTGCTATTTAATGACGCTTGCAGTGTTGGAAAGTTGCCTTTTCGCAAATAGTCACATATAGCTGCATGCTCTTATTTGGTGTCCTGCCGCCACCGCTGGTACTCCTGCCGGATCACCAGCTGTGTCTGTTTTGGGTAGATTGTAGAGTATGAACATTTTTTTAAAAAACAAGGTGAGGAGAGTGAGGCAGTCGTCATGCTGCTCTTCTTGGAGCGTCCTCTCGACATCGAGATGGCACCACTTGCGAGGGTGAGCATAATGCGTCATCACGATGCTAATTACATTATGTCCCATCGCAACGTCAAAAAGCACATTGAAATCATGTATTTGGAGAGAATGTCAAAGCGATGCTCACAATGAAAATTGATGTCCCACACATCCTGACGGTAATCCTTTAACTCCACCGTGATAAATTGTGACCCTAATTCTTCAAAACATTTATACTATTATTAAAGGACACCCGACACCATTTTTTTTTGGTTTACTAACTGACATCAGAAAAACGTTTTATACCATCTAAAATACCCAAAACACGCAGGCTGATATTTTAGTCAAATGCAAAACACCAATAAAAATGACAAAGTGTCCCAAAACTGCCACAAAATAAGCTCGGAACTGGCGAGATTCTCAAAGTCCCGGCCCCTTGTTTGTGACGTCACGCCGGGATACTCTTCCACAAACTGCCTTGCTCCCGAATCAAAACAATGGCTTCAGAAAGTTCAGATTCGGAGAAGATGCTTTCTTGTTACTCATCCAGTTATGAATATGATTCAAGTAGTTCTGAAGAGGAACCCATCAATGTGTGCAATCGATTAAAGAAGTCTTTCCATATCAATTCGAGCAGCCAGGACTCCGATGTAGCGTCCCGGAAAATGCACAAGATGGTGCACAAACTCCATTGGATATGGGCTGATTTGTCCGCTGCGAATTTGTGTAAACTTACACCTTCTTTATGCGTGTTACCACAATTGGCGGCGACACACAATGATTCACCATCGCGTTATTTATGTAGTTTTCCTTCTGATTTTGCAATCAACACAATGTTGTCAGACGAAAAAAAGAACCGAAAATGCATTGTGTGTCGCTTCTCTGTCGGGAAGTTCCCTCCTTGAAGTCAGGACTCGTCACCAACTCAAAAACAAGACTTCCGGAATATTCAGTGCAAGTCTTAAAACGTAAAATATAGCTAAATATGCGGTGGAATCTTTGTAAAATACGCCCAGTAGAAGTAATTTGAAGCGATTTTACAAATTACGGACGCAACTTTGAAACACAAACCCCGACACTATTTTGAAACCTGCAACCAATTTTAAAACCCTAATTTGGCCTTAGCGGCCATTTAAAACCTTAAGTGGTTTATGTTTCATCCCTTGTATTAAGTTACATTTAACATTTGCAAATGTACCGAATATAGCGACTAGTTTGTGATAACATTTTTCCGTCCCTCTTTTGATTTCTACCCGCCCTCTTATTTGGCCTGTCAATAAGAACATGGCAATATTCGGTTCGGGCCAATCGGCAACGAGAGAACTCCACCTAGAAAAATTGTGACCCTAATTCTTCGAAACATTTATACGAGTTTAAAGCACTACTTTCAAACCACCAACCCCGACACTATTTTGAAACCTGTAGCCAAGTGTAAAACCCTAATTTGGAGCCTCAACGTAAATTTAAAACCTCAAGTGATTTATGATTCGTCCGTTGTGTTAGGTTACATTTAAAATTTTGCAAATGTACAGGATAGAGCAGGGGTGGGCAAACTTTTTGACTCGCGGGCCGCATTGGGTTCTAAAATTTGACAGAGGGGCCGGGCCAGGAGCATTTGGAGGGAGTGTTTGGGCCGGAAATACTCTGAACAAGTTATGTCCATAATTTATAAAATCACTTCAAATGACTTCGACTGAGCGTATTTTACAAAGATTCCACAGCATATAGCTATAGTTTACGTTTTAAGACTTGCGCTGAATATTCATGAAGTCTTGTTTTCGAGTTGATGACGATCCCCCATGTGACGTCACGTTTGGACCGCCCCTGACCGAGAAAGCAACATACAATGCATTTTGGGTACTTTGTTTGGTCTGAAAACTTCGTGTTGATCAGTGTTGATGGTGAAATTAGAAAGAAAACACATAAATAACGCGATGGTGAATCGTTGTGTGTTGCACCAAGACAACTATTTGATATTCGCTGACATAAATTCCCAGCTGACAAATCAGCCCATTTCCAACGGAGCTTGGGCGCAATCTTCTGCATTTTCTGGGTGCTACATTGCTGTCATTGACGGATCGAATTGATATGGGAGGACTCCTTGAATCAATTGCAAACATTTATGCTTTCCTCTTTAGAACTATTTGAATCATATTCATAACTGGATGAGTAACAAGAAAACATCTTCTCCGAATCTGAAGCCATTGTTTTGATTCTCGATCAAAGGCAAGACGTCTTGGCGTGACGTCACGAACAGGGGGGTGGGACCTTCTGAAACTGACCATTTCCGGATTCATTTGAAGTCATTTTTAAAAAATGGTGCCGGTGCCTTTATATGTAGTATGTACAAACCTCATAGCACAGTAAGAACACTACAACCCAATTTATTAACTGTCTTTCAAATGTGAAAAATATCCCTGATCAGTTAATAAATTTGTCTCAAGGAACATGGCGTTTACATACTATTTCGCAGATACTTGGAGGAGGAAATGGAAATAAATTAAAATAACATGCACTGTGATTTATCAAGATTGCGTCTGTTTTTAATAAGTTTCCATCGAAGGGGCAAAGTTAAAGAAATCCACATTTATTGAAAAAATTGAACATGCACTGTGATTTATCAAGATTGCGTCTGTTTTTAATAAGTTTCCATCGAAGGGGCAAAGTTAAAGAAATCCACATTTATTGAAAAAATTGAATCACTTTCAAAATTCAAAACATATTATTACACAACGAAATATTCAAGCTCAATAATACCTACTTGTGTTAAATTCCGCCAAATCATAGATGGTTTGTCCTGACCGCGCGCTCAACAAACTCCTCACTGACGCCCTCGCCTCCACGCACAAACAAAACACGAGTACCGTCGCCGAGCACACAAACATAGACCACCTGCAGTTGAAATTTGCATTCTCGGCACGGCAGCCAATCAGAAGCCTGCTTCTTTCTTCCGGACTTTCGCAAGCGTTATAAAGTCGTGCAATTGCATGTCATTTTCCAAAATAGATGCACAGAACCTCAGACCAGAAGAAAGATTCAAAAGAAGCTAACAACATATGTGACGCTAAAAAAACGTAAATTTACATTAAACCGTGACTGTAAAGTGTACGTAAGACTTATGAAAGGGGCTTAGTGGCTCGTAGGAAGCAATGCAAACGTTGCATTGTGCACCGCAGTGACAATCGACTACTGCAGCAAAATCTGCGGCCATGCACATTTACCGTAAATTAAGCAAGGTGGGATTTGTAGTAGGTGCATTCTTGATTTAACAAAAAAAACCTTATACTTTGTTACAATGTTTTTTTAATGTTATTAGTTGTCTCTTTGTGCTTCAAGTTGTGAAAAATTGGACAGGCGACTTTTCAGTTATCTGCCCTGTTGTTCGCTAACTTTTTGTCATGAGTTTTAGACACTGTTTGTACTATAATTTGGGCAAGTTCGGCGGGCCGGATTAAAAAGCCTAACGGGCCGTATGTGGCCCGCGGGCCGTAGTTTGCCCATGCCTGGGATAGAGTGACTTCAATCGAGTGATTTTTTTCGCCCCTTCCCTCTTTTGTTTTCTCCCCGCCCCCTTATTTATCTTGGCCAATAGGAATACGGCAATCTACGGGTCGGGCCAATCATCAACAAGCGATGCCATTGAATGGAAGTTTTGGACGTGTGAACAAATCGAATGAAACGATACCTAACAGTCAGTGAAACGGACTGGAGGTGAAATGTGTACATTTGTGAAGCAAGCACACCGAGAAAGTCAAAGTCCTCCATGTGGTTTTGTCTAAACACGATTCGGTGTTTGTATGAAGGCGAAAATAAGGAGCTCTCCCTCTCTCTCTCCACCCCACCAAGTGTGAGCTTGGCAGGTGTTCGCTCGCGAGGGAGCTGCTGCCTTCATTCAGTCTGCGCCCTGAGCTTCAACAGGATGCCGGCGGGGCAAACTTTGTAAATCACAACCCCCGGCTGGAGTTGACGGAACCCCGGATTTTCCCTCCTGGCATATGGTTAACGGGCAACCGCGAAGGACCGTCTTGTCCCGGTGTAAGACGGCGGCGGTGGCGGCGAGAAGGGCACCCGTGACGCAGCGGAAGAGCGTGGATACCCGACGGACGAAGCCGCTTTGAAACAACTTTTCCCTCCGCTTTAGGACAAACTCCTCATCGGGTGCTAAAAGCGGTAAACTTAACGACTTTGAATTAGAAAGCACAACGCAAGGTATTTTTTTTTATCATTCTTGAACCTGTTGTACCAGCGGGGGTGCCCGCCGGTTTTATTCGAGGAAAGCAACCCTTTTGCGGGTAGCGTCACTACCACGGGTCGCTCGTCGCTACCACGAGCTACTCGGCTCTTTAGGAATGGAGTACTAGTTTGGAGTACAGTACTAACCACCCGTTTTAGAACGTTTGCTCCACGTATCTCGACACCTGGACTGTTTGAACTCATCGAATCAATTACGGAATTGATCCCCGGAGTGAGGCTTCATTTGAGCGGATTTTCCGTCATTTGTTTAGTTTCTACCGGAGATCCTGGACGAAGTGGGATTGAAAGTCAATAGCGGAAAGCAAGACTGGCACACAGAAAAAAGCACAGTCAAATATGTTAATTTTGTTCGCAGATTAGTGGAAGTGAATACACCGGCTGGGTTGGCGATGGAATACGTCGCAGCACATCCACATCGCCTGGGTGCTCTAACCGTCAAGTCTCGCTGACCAGGTTGGCCCCACTCCTCGCCCCTCAGCTGACTTTTCAACAACCGAGGTCGACTCTAGCCACCAAAACGCGAGCCTTACCAGAACTTTCGGATCTCTGAATTGGGACTTTGTTTGAGCGGTAGTGCACACCGTTTGCCCGAGGCTCGCATGTCGGGATTTTGCCGGTTGGGAGGGACACCGGAGATCGTGGAAGGATTCTTTCCAGGGAGTGTGAGGATGATGCTGAGAAACCGTCGCCCGTCTGTCTTGCTCCTGCTGCTGCTTCTTGGCTGGAGCTGCCACATGTTGCACGGACAAGGTAAAAGAAAAGAAAAGCAATGCTCTGGTGTTTACTTTAAACGTCGAGGAAATCAAATGCTTGATCTGTGTGTGTAAATATGATCTGGCTTTCAAATCCGCCACGAGGATGTAGTAAAGACAAACTGTTGTCTTGTTAAAAATGTGAAAAATACATCATTGAGATTTGCATTATTCCCCACGCTTCACCCTGCAACATTAACTCATTCACGAATTTGGATTGGATTGGATATGCCTCGTCTCACAGTGGAGAAATTTACATTTCACAGCAGCAAAGTGATGAAAGGAATGAAAGTAGAAAAACAAAAGACATGTGCTGCTGGAAAGGCAACCACTCTCGCGGCGCTGTCTTGAAGTCAAAAGAACAAAAAAAAACTAAATAACAAATAATATGACAGGATAGAGACAATATGACAAAACAAAGACACAGAGAGACATTCATTCTTCAGGACTTGCTGTACCCTCTTTGTGATGACATGAAGCAGTTCTAGATGAAAGAGGAGAGGATCAAAGCGTCTTTCCACCAGTGGATCAGGGACATCATGGTGGAATGTGCACGTCGACTACAAGCTAAATGTTGAAAGCAAACACGCAGCTGTAGCATCCATTGACGAAAAGAGATTGTCTCACATCTCCTGTTCCACATAAATCTGCTTCAATTC
Organism: Hippocampus bargibanti; assembly: GCF_051943395.1. Taxonomy (NCBI): domain Eukaryota; kingdom Metazoa; phylum Chordata; class Actinopteri; order Syngnathiformes; family Syngnathidae; genus Hippocampus; species Hippocampus bargibanti. The sequence continues at coordinate 9,625,210 of NC_142743.1, read as the reverse complement.
CAAGCCGCAACAGTTCCACATACGCATCGGCGCTCTGCGCTGACGCTCCTTTCTTCTTATCGCGGGTTCCTCAAGCCATGCATCCATCCAGCCGCAGACTGTCCAACAGCACTGACCTTTCCGCTAAACAAAGCGGGGCTGTGAAGATGCTGCCCATTACAGGCGCAAAAAAGCACAATGGCCCCTTTGGTGTCCAGCGATGGCAGTCGAATGGCTCCGACATTCCTCCCATTCAAAAACAGTACTGGCATATTCATGCTGCCGAAAAGGCGCAACCGCTCAGCACAGTCTCCTCCTTGATGAATGTCGTGGTCAAAAATGCTGAAAAACATTTATTCAATACAATACAATTTATTCGAGAATTGAAAATATGACGTAGAGCACCATTCCTGAATTTTTTCGGGTTTTGTTTTTTTCAACTTTGGGTGCCGATAAAGCTCTGGCCATGGCCCCTGGCAGTGTTTTTTTTCTTTTCCACAAGGAGCCAGTAGTTCCCTTTTTTCCAGCCTCAGCTGTTGTTAAAGCATTATATAAACCAATATGTATCGCATTGTATTTTGGACAGCCACCTTCATTTTTACTTCATATAACTCCAGACCCATATAATTTAGGAATTAACTTTCCTGATAAAAGAAGAGAGTCTAAGGTTTCTAACGCAGCATTGAATGTTAATGTAGTCCTAAAACTCACAATTCTGTGGGTCCTGGAATTCGAGTGACAATGACAAAAACCCTGGCACTGGAGTAGACACATTTTTGCACATCGTCTGGCAGTGAATGAGTTAAATAAAGCCTAATTTGTTTCTGTTATGCAGATTGGTGTCTGCAAGATTAAGATATTGTACGTCTGTTTAGGGGAGAGTTCCAAGCATTGATAATCCCCGACCCCCCTTCAACCACCCACCTCCCTTGAGTCAATGACCCGTTTAACAGAGGTCACTGATTTGATACAAGCAATGCACATACACTTCACACATACAAAATCCAGGGCGCACTCATTCACAGTTCACTTCATCCTTTTGCGTCACAATAATTATTAACTCATTCACGGCCAGATGAGGTGCACAAATGTGTCCACTCCAGTGCAAGGGTTTTTGTCATTTTCAATTCACGAATAAATTCGTGAATGGCAGTGAATGTGTTAAACACAACCAAGCGCAATTCATCAGATGTCCATCAAATAACGATTCCGAATTGAAGTGCGTTGTGCTAATGGTGCCCTTTCATTAGATGACATGCGACCGTGACGTTTTTAGAGAGTTCGGTAAATCTGTGCGTGCCGGGGTATTGAGGCGAGTGGTTGAGTGGGTCAGAGCGGGTAAAAACAAAGACGCAAAAAAAGGTCAAGCCGGTGTCGGCACACAAATGTTCTCTGGGTCACGCAGATGGTGCGTGGTGGGCCAAGGCTGAGACAGGGGGCGGGCGGGCCTGTGAGGCGGAGGAATGTGTGAGGTGTTGGGCGGTGGGTTTAAGCTATTTGTGAATGTGCGGGGAACTAGAAGGTGTCATTGTGAGAGAAACAACACAAGGCAGTCGGGGAGGGTCAGTAACGGCTGGGTTAGGGGGGGGGGGGGGTGATGTTGGATCGGCAAAATGGGGAATTCATCTCAGTGGTGAGCCTGCAGTTTAATCGATGTCGGCGGTGTGACAACACGTCTGCGTGTACTTTCCATTTTCTTGCAGTCGACACACTGGCTGTCTTTGCTGTTCCATCGTGGGGTGTTGAAGGAGGAGGTGTGAGTCGGAGGTGCGGCGTGGCTGCAGAGTCAGCTCTCCACCCCCACCACCCCCATGTCCTCGTCTCAGCAGCACCATCAGCAACAGTGCCCAAGTTTACCCACAAACCTTAATTGATGTGTTGCCACATCAACCGAGTGCAATTCCCGCCCAGGGGTTATCGGATAAACCCTGAGTGAATCCGGCATATGCCCGAGTCTTACTTTTCTATCCATTCCACACTGTAGCTTCAAACTCAAATCTGTCAACTAATCAACCACTCGCGTGTGCCGCTGTCATTGGCGGACTCCCCAAAGAGGGGAAATAAAAGAAAGTAAGGCTACGGCTGGATAATTTAACTCCCTATTAGACCGTGAATGCTGTAAAATGTGTACAGACGCTCCTCAATTTACGGACATTCAAGCTACGAAAAGCGGGACCTATGAACATTTTTGCGGGTACAGTATGTCGAAAAATGTTCGGACAGAGATCTGCCAAGTTTGATTTTGTATTGCGCGCCTTTTTCCGGCCGAGTTCGGGCTGTTATGAATTTGGGGAAGCTATTAGAATGATTAATGCCCTCCTCATATAACATAGAGCGCACAATAAATTAAGAACTAGCTTTATAATCTAAAATCAAGAATAATGACTGTTATAGTGGTTTATATACGACAATTTGAAATTTTGATTCAGAATTTTGTGGAATGGAATTCCACAAATTTGATTTTCTTTTGTGGGCCGAATAAAATGATATGGCGGCCCAGATTTAGCCCCCGAGCCTTGATTTTGACACCTGTGCTGTTTATTTTGGTTTGCGTATGCGTGAAACAAACAGTGAACCCAAGTCGACGGCAAATGCTGAAATTTTGCCCATTTTTGTGTGTGCCTCACTTTTGTCATCTGTATTGTACCGCTCAGTGAAAACCCCAAAGCGATACAGATTTCACGCTGGGTGGTCTCACTATCATTTCTGCCACTCGAAACCTGATGTCTGGTATCAGTGTGCAGTCTTTTATAATTTCTGGTGGGTCTAACAAATGTTTCCAAATGCTATAGTGCATGAGCAAGCAATGACATAGTACAGAAAGACCTGTTAACCGAAAAATGGTTAGCATTAGCGCTACTTGGCCTTTGTTATGGATACTGTACATCGCTGCGCCTCACTAAAAAAATGAAATAGTAGCGTTGCGTCCGCACGAAACAAATTCAAGATTTCTTCTCTCAACAACCTTGTCCGTTTTTTAAACATGTTATACTGCCCCCCTGGTGGCCGATTCTCATGGAGCATCGCAATGCCTATTGACCTGAAGCGAAAGCACATTTTTTTGTCTTCCTTTTTATAGATGCGTTCGAAACTATTTTGTGCCATCATTGAGTTGATAGACAGTGTCACTTGGTCAATCCTAAAATTCCGATTTTATCAGGGCATTTTATTTTCTGAGGAGATGAATGAAATTCACGAGCAAAGGTTGGATCCTACTGATCTTGTCGTCTCCTTCTCTGTGTGTGTGTGTGTGTCAACCATAACCCCCTCCCCTGCTCCCACACCCCCAGTCAATCGATCTCCCATACCCTTATAAATGCAAGGCTTTATATGAGCCAAGCTTCGTCTCGGGGAGCATATTTAAATAAGCTCATCGATCTTTCATTTTTCGAGTTTAAGTGACGGCAGCATTTTACTGCTGCTGCCTCCCTGTCTCTCATTCGTTCACCACTTTGCTTTCCCTCCTTTTATTAATAACTTATTCCACCACTTCCCAACTACCCCCCACCCTTATACGTGTCATTGAGTAGTTTCAGCCCCACAGCTATTGGACTGATTTACTTTTCGGGCACGGCATGAATACTTGACAGAGTCTCACTCACTACTTTACATTCAGATGGAAAGTTGGCGATCATCAAGTTTAATCGACATTGTTCGTCATTTTTCATGTCGCAAGCACGATAACCCCCCCCCTCTCACATCCCTCCCATTATAGAAAAATCTGCTCTGAAATGGGAGACTTGGATTTTGCCAAATGCACCTACTACAAATTAACAAGACACTCATTTTAACTTAGCAACATTTTTTTTTCATGAACCCCCCTGACAAGGTTGCATGTAACATTAGTTCAATGCCAAAGTCATCTGAGGTTAACATAACAACAGGGACGGCGATCATTTGTTTTCCAACAGCTGTCCTGGTTTCTGTGCACTAATGATAATGGTTTATAAATAGACCAAGTTTAATGAAAAAAATACGTCTGGTCGTTGTTAATATTCCTAACCTTGGTCAAGGTAACAGCGGCGTATGCTACTGTTTTTCCCATTCTGGAATGAATGTTATTCAACCATTTGCTGTGTTAGAGAATAAAAATCTCAAAGTGATGTTACAAAAAACATACAGACGCTCCCCACCTTACAAAGGAGATATGTTCCGAGGGGTCCTTCGTAAGGTGAATTTGTTCACAAGTTGCGTCAGTGCTATATTTTGTATGGAATGTATGATTGGGTCAAACACTAAACGGGAAAGTGTAAAACATAGACACTATAACAGTCGTCAAATGAATTCACACCTACTGTAGTACAACGATATATATCCTTGGGTCTGCAGTCAGCCATGACTGAAGCTGTTGGCACGTCATTACTGAATAACGTGCCAGCAGCCATTACTTTTTGTTCTGCATCGCGTCCTCCTGGAGCCTCAACTGGGAGGAGGGATTTCTTCCCCGCCCACATACTCTACACAGCCAATCGCAAGCGAGCTTGGCCAGAAAGAGGCGCACAATACAAAGTTTGACTTACAGCATCATTTATCGACATACTCTACATGTCATACCGCAAAAATGGTTGAATGTACCGTTATTCGTAACTTGAATGTTCATAAGTTGGGGAGCGTCTGTAGTTCAAATTCACGCTACAATTTATGTTGTTTCCCCTTGAAGGAATCCCCGACATTGTATCTAGTTTCCCTGACTTCTTGCGCTAAAGAGTCAACCGCGACACAGGTTGCAGTCCTCATCAAAGTCATTCCACACACCTATATCGCACCATCTGTTGTTTTTCACAAGAGAGAGAGAACAAAACAGGTATGACGCTTATTTATTATAGCATTTAATTGGAGCAGGACTTGAGGAGAATATGACAACCCATAGTGATGTCATGTCAAACAAAATTAACCTCAATAAGCAAGCCATTTGGTCAACCGTATCAGCTGTCAAATTTGTTGTGGGGGTTATCTGAAAAGGGATCAGAGAGATATGGCTTGCGGCCAAAAATATTGAAAAACCTCAAGGTCTTCGTAACATTGGCTGAGTTTGAGCCAAACGTGACCAAGGTCATTGTTTAACCGGGTATGATAAGATGCCTGATGTGACACACACATCACTGGTGGATCTTCAACAGTATTGGGCCTTCCGAGGCGGAGCTTAAGTGACACACTGTCATTGACGAGAACGTTTAGCATGGCTAGCATGGAACGTTGAGAGACCTCAATCAGATGGAGCATTATTTACCTTATGTGCACCATAAGCTAAACAATTTTCTCAAAAGCGAACAGTGCACCTCATACAGATGCTCCCCAACTTGCGAACGAGACATGTTCCGAACGGTCGTTCGTAAGGTGTATTTGTCCGTAAGTTGCTTCAGCTTGAAATAACCTGTATTGGGTTGTACTGAAAAATAAACATTTAATAAAATATAGGCTCTATAAAGATATGTACATGTACAACTGGAGAGAATACTACTTATGTTACAACAAAAATGTTCATATGTACCGTTGTTTGTAACTTGAATGTTCGTAAGTAGGGAAGTGTCTGTAATCAGATATATGCTGTATACATGGATCAAAATCCAGATTTCTTAGACGTGGTTTTTTAAACTCATTCGCTGCCATTCCTGAGTTTATTTGGGAACTGACGTGGAACGCCATTCCCGAATTTGTTCGGGTTTTGGGTTTTCTTGTGGGGGTGCCGATAAAGCGCTAGCCATGGCCTCTGGCAATGTTTTTCCCTTCTATGAGAGGGCAGCATTTGCCTTTTGTCCATGTTAGCGCTTTTTCCAGCCGCAGCTGTATTTAAAGCGCGATATAAATCTATATGTATTGTACTGTATATTGTATTCCCTCCCCCATTTCAAGCTCAGATAACTCCCGACCCATATAATTTAGAAATTAATTCATTTTTTTCTGATGAAAAAAGAGACTCTAAAGTTTCTTACACTGCATTGAATGTTTATGTACTCCTAAAATTCAATTTTCTGTGGGTGCTGGAATTCGATGACAATGACAAAAAACCTCCCGCTGGATTGGACACATTTTTGCTCATCCTCTGGCAGTTGCAGCAGTTGTGAAAGCCCCATATAAATAAAGCTGTATTGTATTGTATTGTATTCCCCTTGGCATTGCTCCCTCTAGTGGATGCATAAAGCAACCTCAGCAACTATCGTCACTTCTATTCTATGTCCCTTATGATGCAGTCCTGGATACGAAAATAAGATAAGAATGTACATTAGATAATTAACCAATTAAATCAACCTGTCATTACTTTTCTACCTCCCTGACACTCTTATTTTGAGTTGATTTCAAATAGTTGTGTCATTTTATCTACCTTGATCTTTTTTATATTCCCTCTTGAGAGCGATGCACACAGGACCATGTTCTCAATTACTTGAGGATTGAACCGAAGACTCTGGTGGTAATCCACACCGCGGATAGCCGGGCAGTATATAAATCCTTTCCCCCCGTGCACCCACACTATACTGTGTTTTACTTCCTTTCAAGTAGTTTGAATATCTGAGACCTCGGGGATCACACAGGAGGCAGCCCTGTGTATGATTCTGTGATCGATGTCTGGGTTAAACAGGTTTAAGAGAGAGTGAGGTCCCTGCTGGACTCCCCTATTTCTTGTCTGTCAGGAGCAACAAATCACCAAGCCGCTGCAATCACATGACATTCTATACTTTTTTTGTGTGTTGTTGTTGTTGCACCTGTGTGTGTGTTGCTGTTGCACAGGCGGTAGACGACTGGATAGTTTTGTGCTGGATGTGAGATTTGAGTGAGAAAGATGTGAGAATTTATGCATACCGGACAGTGTCACAAATACAGACATTTTCTATTTAGAAAGTTGATAGAACGTTATTTTGGGTGCTTAAAAATGTTTGTAATTAAAAAAAGCGGTTCTTCAAGCGCTATATAAACCAATATGCATGAATCACATTGCATTTTGGACAGCAGCCTTCATTTTAAGGTCATCTAACTCCAGACCCATATAATTTAGGAATTACTAACTCTTTTTTTTATGAAAGAAGAGAGTCTAAGGTTTCTTATGCTGCATTGAATGTTGATGTAGTCCTAAAACTATATCCTGTGGGTCCTGGAATTCAAGTGACAATGACAAAAACCCTGTCACTGGAGTGGACACATTTTTGCACATCGTCTGGCAGTGAATGATTTAAGGTTACATGCCACATTCATTTTTTTTAAATAGTCTTTCATATTATTCACAGTTATGCTTCTAAAATATGTGGTAATTTCTTTTGCAACTCCTTTATTGTAGGGTTGGAAAGTGATGATTTTTACTTTGCGCAAGACACCTCCACGTTGTCGCGCAGACGTTTTTTTCCTGAGTCGAGTTAGCGTTTTCCATTTGTCAAGTGGGGCCGGTACTCGACTAATGAGTCGTCCATCTACATCCCGACAACACCTGAATCTGAAAACGATCACTGTGAAGCCTTGAGGCAGAGGCTTTTGCATCAACATTATTTTTGTCATCCAATTGTTAGTTATTCGATGAATCATGAATATCAGGAGTGACTTTACAATTCCTAGTCCAAGAGTGAAGGACGGAAAGAAAAGCGTTCATGGTTTGCCTCACAGGTTCATTTTGAGTTCTAATCCAATTATTGATTTGAAAAATTCTCAGAAGGTCAGCCCGACATTGTGAGACTTCTATTAGCATTGCTTTCAAATGACAAGAATGGCTCGATGGAAATCCAGTCTGCCCGGATTGAAATGTTGAATGAACATAGACGTTTTCCACCAGGTCCAAAGATATTTGTGTTTTGTATTTTTTGGTGTCACATCACAAAAAAAAGAGTTATATGAGCTTGAAATGAGGGTGGCTGTCCAAAATACAATGCATTACATACATATTGGATTGGATTGGATTTGCCTTTATTAGTTGAAGCTGGAACATAGCGCTAACATGGAAAAAATGGAAATGCTGTCCCTTGTGGAAAAGAAAAAAAAACATTGCCAGAGGCCACGGCCAACGCTTTATTGGCACCCAAACAAGAAAAAGGACGGAATGACGTTCTACATCATATTTTCAATTCACGAATACATTTGTGAATGACAGAGGATGCGTGAAAGGTGGACGCTGGTGTCGGCCATTTTGCTTTGTTGACCCCCCGCCCCCAAATAAATAAATAAATAAATAAATAAATAAAAAATCAATAAATGTCTGATAACTTACATGCAATACAATACCATCAATTGCTTAATCATTTGTCATGCATACATATACATGTACACTTAGTCACAGATACTACAGTAGAACTTCAAGTAAACGGGGCAAAAATCACAAGTCAATATTTTATTTCAATGAGATTATCTGTCACGTACCTAATTCTAAAAAAAATTTATTTTGCCCTTGATTGAGCAAAAAAATCACGGGCACAACCGAGTGACAACTGAGTTCATCCAAACAAACGAATGACTTGAATGACTTGAAATCGGGAGCGTTTGCGATTTGCCAAATAGATATTCTGATCGTAGCAATTTCACGGAGTGCGTAGTGTTCTGATTCAAATCCTCTTCCTTTCGAAAACATGTGAAACATCACAAAATCCAACATTCCATCACCGTCATTTTCATCGTGAACCGACAATCCCCCGGCCGGGTATGACATCAAAACCACTGTTACTTTTGCGTGATTGTGTAGTCTGTGTATTCTTTGCTTGTTCAGTACACAAGCTGCGCCCTCCTGCAGGTGCATGTTCCCGGTGCAAAGCTTTTGATCCGTCACAGGTGTTTAAGAGGCACACATTAATACGCGAGGGTGTGTGTGTGTGTGTGTGTGTGTGTGTGTGAGGGGGGGCGGGGATATCACTTTTATAAGCTTCAAGCTAGAAAGAAAAAGATCCTTTTTGATGTCACCGAGGCATAAACAAGAATTGATGTATTCATGTATCTGGCCATTTTAAAAAAAATCTGTTCCTTTGATCTCGATGGGTGGAGTGTTTTGCCCTGGCAGGTGGCCCCAGACGTGCACATTGGGTTGTCTACGTTATTAGTCAAATTAAAACAAATTTGCTAGCATAAGTTGTGTGTGTACAATAATAATAATACATTTCATTTTTAAGCGCCTTTCAAAACTCTCAAGGTCACTTTACGGTCACAGGATATTTTTCTGTGGGTGAGCAGAGGCAGCCACACACGCTAGCGTTCACTCAACCCGGAATAACTCAGATAGAATGCTAGCTAATAGATAGCTAGCCAGATAGCCAGCCAGCTAATAGATAGCTAGCTAGATAGCCAGATGGCTAATCGATAGCAAATAGCTAGCGAGCTAGCAAATGAGCAAAATTGACAACAATGGCACTTTAAGACAAGAAAAAAACACTACAAATGAAATCATGTGACAGCAAGAGTGTCTCAAATGTAGTTGGCTTATTTGAAACATGCATATCAAAATTTAATTGACATTGAAAATTGAAATTGAAGATTAATTTCACTTTTTAAAAACTATTTTGTTTCAGTTTAACAGGAGTAATTATTCTTTTGTCGATTGTGACCATTTTAGAAAAAACAATGTAGAAAATTGCCGGTTTAGAAAATTGGTGGGCTCATTTAGTCAATTGCCCATAATTAATTTGCTGTTCCTAATTGAGCCTCTAGATGGCAGCACTTTGCACATGCAGGTAACAGCGCTACTGCCCAATGTATTCATTCTACATGCGGGTCAGACGTTATTGATTTTATGACGGAGGCTACAGGCCGGATGATAATTCACCAAGGGCTGCATTTGGCCCCCGGGCCAAACTTGGGACACGTCTGCAATAAATGGTCTGTCAATACAACGACATGAAAATTGTGTCAGCTATATGCAAATTTGAGCATATCATAGCATTGATTGTTAAGCAGAAGAAAGCAGACAGTTACTCTCCCGGTCAACAGACGAGGGGTGGCTTCAGCTTCACCGTTCGAAGAACGTTCCAGAGCAAACTCTTTTAACCGGCATTCAGACAAAAGTGCCTCAAAGTGTTGGTGGCTTTTGTTCGAAAGTTTGGGGACCTACAAGAAGTGCAACGGTACCACAAGTGAACCATCCCGAGAAGTAGAATTAAGACTTAAGTGAGACCTTTGCGATGACGTAACTGGTCAAGGAAAAACCGCCACCCCTAAAAATGTTTGCTTGAACTTCAAGTTGATCTTCCCGACATAATGAAAGGGATGCTTTGACTGACACATTTTAATTTGATCATAATTAGAGGATGTTGACAGTAGAATATAGTGACAAATGGCATAGATGAATCACCGAAGGGAAAGGAATTTGTCGGTGTCGTGAGAAAATAGGAATGTTGGACAGGGTCTCCGAATTTTTGGATCGCGAAAGGAGGCGGATCGAGGCCAACGTACAACACAGGAAAGAACAGTCACGGTGGAGGCACACCAAGATTCGTAGTCCTGATGGACGAAGGGAATTCTTCCAAGACAACACAATTTGATGTTTAATGGACTTGCTTCATTTCCTTCCCATACCATTTATCTAATTCAGGGGTGCTCATTACGTCGATCGCGATCTACTGGTCGATCGCAGCGTGACAGTAAACAAAACATTTGTCAGCCTATCAAACGTCCCGTCACTTGATTGACATACAGGGCAACCATTCAGATGACAACTGAATTTTGACCTTTAGGTCGCAGCGCATGCGTAAACAACGGCGCTAAGCGCAGCAACATTTACAAGCTAGTCAGCGAATTACCTTTTAAGCCCTTGCTAAAACATATGGTGATCAAAATGAGTGAGAAAGCTGGACCAAGTAAGAAGGCAAAAACACATTACTTTCATACGGAATGGGAGGTGGACTTTTTCTTCATGTCATTTCCAAAATGCGTTTGCCTCATCTGTCAGTCTACCATCGCAATACCGAAGAAGGGAAATGTGGAGCGGCATTTTCGGACTGTTCATGGAAAATACGACATTGACTTCCTGCCGAAAAGCCAGCGGAGAAAGAGAAAGGTGGACGAACTAAGGTGGACAGCAGTCATTTTTCACTCAACATACTTCAAAAGCGAAAGCCGCCACCGAAGCATCGTTCCGGGTGAGTCACGCCATCGTTAAAAACAAGTCCTTCCAATACAGAGAGATGGTAAAAGAAGCATTCGTTGAAGTACATCAACATCCATTGTACATACAAAACGAATCCTCAATACATTTGAAAATAATTGTTTTGCATTTTTGTAGTGGGTAGATCATTTTCCTCGTAGCTCGTATTTGCTCGTAGCTCGTATGCTGAAAAAGTGTGATGCACCCCTGATCTAATTCCTCCCCCAGCCTTTCTCCCCATATCCTTACCCAATCATTATTTGGTTCTCCTGCTTCACATCTCTAACGGAGATGAGCCCCATTTTACCATCTTGTGGTAAAATAAATGTGTCCCCCAGATTTACTGCCTTCAGTTTTTGTGTGGGGGGCGAAAAGCAAACAAATGAAAGCATTGGCGTGGAGCGAAATGAGAAATTAATTACCCCCATTTGCTTGTTCAAGCAAACTCCCCGCCACTACACCATGGCAGCAGCCCGCTTCGCCGTTTGCACAAAGACACTGAACCCTCGTACGCTCAGTCGTCATTGTGTGATAGTCCGACGTACGAGCTCTCGCTTGCTATCGGTGTCTCTTGCTTGTGTTTGACTCAGCGAAATATCCTTGCCACTGCATTTTCAAACTGCCGTTATATTAGCCCCTCGGATAGACTGTAGCTTTTTAGTACTGAAATGGTTTGTGTGTCCGTGAGTGTGTGTGTATGTGTGTGTGCCTGTGTACCATGTCGTGTATGTACAGTGAAACCTCACTAATCATACGCCCTGAAGGTCATAACAAAGTGGAAATGGAAAATCTGAACTTGGCCAAGCTATGACAATATCACACCAGCGATGGCAAAGCAAAAACGTTTGATGATAACCGCACAGCCTGGAAACTGAACTGAGATTAAGCGAGAGCCAAAGGGTAAAAAAGAAGATTTTTATATATATATATATATATATATATATATATATATATAGTCCGTCCTTCAATTTTTGACAGCACTTATCCCCCGTTAAGGTCGCTGAACAGGTCGTTAGCCAATCACAGGGTATAATGTTGAAAAACAGTCAATCATAAAGCTTTTGGTCGGTGTATAGCACATGTGTCAAAGTCAAGGCCCGGGGCCAAATCTGGCCCGCCACATCATTTTTTTCGGCCCGCGAAAGCAAGTCAAACGTGAAATTCCATGATGCTTGCTAAAATCATCACCAAAATTTCATATTTTTGGATGTAAACAACAATAACAGTCATTATTCTTGACTTCAGATTTGAAAACATTAATTTGTTGTGCGCTATATATGAAATATGTGGAGGGGATTAAACATTCTAATGGCTTCCCCAAATTCATAAGGGCCCTCGAGAGGAAACCATAACGACAATGTGGCCCGCGGCAACAAATGACTTTGACACCCCTGGTGTATAGGAAGCTGGACTACCAAGAGATAACTAATGGGGGAATTTCATTGCCAGCCTAGCATTGTACTGTCGTATCTGTGACTGTGGGAGTGCGTATAGCTTTCAAAGGCTGTTGAGTTAGCTGGCTGTTCATTGGCTAAACTTTAGCTAGTCTGTTTTGAGTCACAGGGCGTTAGCCATATCCACTTATCTCATTCAAACGTAGTGAAGTATAGCACACACTGGTATGCTGACGTACCATATCAGTTTAATTTTTTCAATTAAAAATCATATCCAGGAACTTCCACTAGCCAACAGCGGAACAAAGGAATTTTGTTTCCCTCCCTCTTTGGTTCTAATTTAAATCCATCTACATTGTTACTAGCTTCATCCGAGCTAATGCTGAGTGAGAGCTGTGCTAGGGCTGAGCTAGGGCAGGGCTAGCGCTGGGCTAACGATGAACTAGTGATGGACGAGCGCTGAGCTAGCGGTGGACTAGCGCTGGGCTAATGACGAGCTAACGACGAGCTAATGATGAGCTAACCACGAGCTAGGTAAATCTCTCAAAGGTGGCGTTTATTAACGTGTTGCTGGAACGCTTGACGATTGTCAAGCAATAGCCGAGGCACAAGCCGGCCAAATTTTCCATGACTATTACCGAAAGTTGTTTGTCTTGAGCAGTTACATAACTGCGCTAAGTCATGTATGTAGAGCGGACACCGATCGACTATCTTACAAATCAATTGTTTTTTGTTCTATGTTTTTTTTGTCTCCTTCAATGTCAGCTTCTCCATAATTTTTCACGGCAAAAATATTCAATTTTTGTTTCTTGAAGATGCTATTTTGGGCGCGGGGTGTTTAAAAGGGATTTTTTTTTACCCTGTGCATTTCAATCGGTATGAATTTTTCACTGTTTTAGAACCAAGAAAGACAAGGCTGGGCTGTCATTTTATTTTGGCCAGTATTTAACTTCTCTTCTACACTTGCAACAAAATGCTACGTCTGTGTATGCTCTCAGTCGTACAGGAGTGGTCCATCGATGAAAAGGTTTCTTCAGCCGTCATCTGTACTTCTTTGAAGGTGTCGGACGCTTTGCTTCTTATCCAAGAAACTTTGTCATCAAACTAAAGTCTTGCTGGTAGTTTAGGCCCTGTATAAAATAAAATGCTGCTTCAAAAATTGTCCTTGTGGTCATTGAAGTGTCTATGAAGGCTTTTTTTTTTTTTTTTTGCGAAGGTTGACTAACATTGCTCAGCCTTTCACGTTCCACTATGCCTGTGCTCGTACGTTAGTATAGTTTGATCTATTGCATGCATTCATTCCGTCAGGGCTCTCTCCTGCCGCTGTCTTTGAGTTTCGACCGTATATTGCCGTCATTTCAGCACTCGCAACATCCACCTGTATGCGGTTGCCGAAGGCCAATTTGTAACAGTCGTGGCTAAATATGTTGCAAAACAAGGTCCCATTTGCTTGCACTGGCGCTATATGATTGCTATTGTGACCGTTGCCTCTGATTGTTCCGTGAAATAATACAATTTCCTCTCAAAGGCAGTGCGGGTGGATTTCGCTCCCAACAATTTGCAGCTCTGCCATTCAGGCGTCCTCATGCCAGGCAAGCAAGCTTTTAATGGCTTTTGTGTTTGCGCCTGTTGCATTTGCGCCTCTGTATTTTCTGTCTCGTATACTTCCTTGCCAAATTGACTTGATTAGTGCTTGCACACTCACTTTGTCTTCTTCAGTGGCTTATGAAGATGTCACACATACAATAAAGTGTGTGTGTGTGTGTGTGTGTGTGTGTGTGTGTGTGTGTGTGTGTGTGTGTGTGTGTGTGTGTGTGTGTTACCTTGTGTACCGGAGCTTTTTAGCCCATTATGCTGCTTGATAATTGCCTTGTGGAAGTGTCTTTGATTTGGTACATCTTTTGAAAGTTTTTTTTTTTTACAAAGTGAGCTTTTCAGTCGTGTTGAGCTCCCCTTCTTTCCTTTTCTCCTTCACTTTTATTCCTCACATGATGATAGTTCAACGCACTGTTTTTCTAAATGTCACTGTTTGTATCATGGATGGATTGGGCTTGTATAATGGCACAGCTTTGCATTTTGCACAGACACACAGACACACACACACACACACACACACACACACACACACACACACACACACACACACACACACACACACACACACACACACACACACACACACACACACACACACACACACACACACACACACACACACACACACACCCACACTTGTGGTCGTTTTGAAGGAACTTTTCGCATCCCTTTTCATTTTACTTCTTGGTCTGAGCTCACTCTCTTTTTCCATGCCGTCAACCTCGCCTTCCCCCATCGTGGTGTCGCGTAACTGCACACAAACTTTCCTTTTTTTATTCCGTCAACTGGCCTCTGGCTATGGCTGACACCTCTCCTCCCCCATCCCGTCGTCTTGCACACACACACACACACACACACACACACACACACACACACACACACACACACACACACACACACACACACACACACACACACACACACACACACACACACACACACACACACACACACACTCTAATAAAGGCTAATCTAATCTGATAAATCTGTACTTCATTAAATTATTTACTTTTTTATTGAGTTTTTTTTATATGACTTAAACCAGTGGTCCCCAACCTTTTTTGCGCCACGGACCGGTTTAATGTCAGACAATATTTTCATGGACCAGTGGATAAATGCAACAAAATAAAATGATACGACAGGCACGGAAACTGTTTTTTTTTCTTTCTTTTAAATATAACAATCAACGTGAATCCATTGTGCATTTTTATACAACTTTATTAGCAGAGTCCTGGTAACATCGCGCCAACAACAAAATATGTAACAGTTTTATTAAGTTCATCCTGTCTACTTGATATCTAATTTAAAACAGATTCTTATCAGTGTATTGTAGGTTTTCAAATACCTGACATGTTTCGGCGTATACTTCCGCCTTCGTCAGAGTGTCACGGATGTTGTTGTGACGTGCCTTTTTCAGCTGGTGTTGCTATGAGGGCGTGACCTACCTGTCAGATCTGACAGACAAGTCACGCCCCCCACTGTCCGCTCGTCCCTCCAGGATACTGCTCCAGGTGGTAGAGAGCGTGTAAACTCCCTCATCCCTGTTGATGGTCCTTGGTTCTTGCTTCCGGATTTCCGGAAAATAAATGCAACTCAATACATTGGTACCTCGGTTCTCGAAAGCCTCACAGTTTGAACAAATCAGAGTTCGAACAAAATATTTGAGATAATCTTGCTTCGTTGTTCGAACACCAATCAGTGTTCGAACGCCAATACGGCGCGTGAGTGCGTTCGCGAGGGTGGGGTGCCGAGCGGCGTACTGGTGTATCGCTCTCTCCGTGACCAACTGTTGTCGCTTGCTGACGAGCTGCGTTTTGCTCTAGCTAAAACGAAGAGTTTTAACCCCTAATCATGCCTTCAAAGAAAGTAAGTGCTGCTAAAAGTGACAAAAGAAAAGTAGTGCGTACAACTATTGCATTTAAGAAAGAAATAATCGCAAAATATGAAGGAGTCTGTCTGATCTGGCGAGGGAATACAGCATGGCGAAATCTACGATCAGTACGATATTAAAGAATAAGGAGGCTGTGAAATCTAGTGATGTGGCTATGGGAGTGAGAGCAAGGGTCATTGGATAGATATTTGAAGAGAAAAGAACATCCTGTAGCCGAGTCATCCGTAGCTGTCACGTTCCGAGCGAGAGTTACGGCAGCTGACTCGTCGGAACGTAGTGGAATGTTTGGGATCCCAAAGCAGAAACGTACTAACCAAGCAGGATGTTTATTCACAAATAAAAGAAAACACAGCGAGTAAGAAGGCAGGGGGTGATCCGACCCGCTTACGACGCCAAAAAGCAAATGGCACACGAGGGTGCAAAATTACGCAATCCCGGAAGCTGACATAAATTTACGGGACGCAGGGAAAATACCTCGGACCGGATACACTCGCAACAGACTCCAGGTACGGTGGCGAGTTGCGTCAATCATCCGGCATTGGCGAGGTGATCGCAAACCGTGTCCGTGATTAGAGAATTGACAGCAGGTGGAGAACGGCCGGGAGAGGCAGCCCCCCTCCCGCTGTCAACTCGCAAGTGACAGGAGCAAAGAGATGGGTTCGCTGTTCGAAAAAATCGCTTTTCGAACAGGGTCCTGGAACGAATTATGGTCGAGAACCGAGGTATCACTGTATATGAAATCCCATGCAAGTCATGCAATAAATCAGACATCGGGGAGACAGGAAGGAGTTTTAATACAAGAAAAAAAAGCACAAGAAGGGGTGTGTGAAGGAGACAGCAACAATCCAAACAAGAGCAATAAAGGAACAAGCTCAACAGGAACACCATAAATCAGCCATCACAGACCACTGCAAAAGAGAACATCACATCATGGACTGGGAGAAGGCCAGAGTCATTCGCACCGAAGAAAACAAACATGAGCGCTGGATCAGGGAGGCCATTGAAATCTGGAAGCGAGAACCAAGGACCATCGATAGGGATGAGGGAGCTTACATGCTTTCTACCACCTGGAGCAGTATCCTGGAGGGACGAGCGGACAGCGGGGGGTGTGACTTTCCTGTCAGATCTGACAGGTGAGTCACACCCTCATCGTAACACCAGCTGAAAAAGGCGCATCACAACATCTCTGACACTCTGACGAAGGCGGAAGTATACGCCGAAACATGTCAGGTAATTGAACACCTAAGATACACTGTTTGTAAGAAAATAATCTGTTTTAAATTAAAAATAACATATGTAACATCGTCACTGCCCCTTAACACTCTATGGTCACCATGGTAATGTTTATACGTGCCTTCAAAATACAGTAAAGTCTCGTTATATCGATATTCTCGGGATTCTGAAAAAATATCGATATAACCGGACTATTCATATATCCGATCCTGCGGCATGTAAATTTTCTCCTTGCGTTCATAGAAATAGTAGCGTAATAAGCAGTACTATTCATATAACCGATATCGATATAACGAGACTTTACTGTATGTCATTTTTCAAAATAAAACATAGTTCGGACTCAGATAATAAATAAAACTGAAATTATGTACATTCTTTTCGTGTGGCCCGGTACCAAATGACCCACGGACCAGTACCGGTCCGCGGCCCGGGGGTTGGGGACCTCTGACTTAAAATTTGTGTAAACGTACACCTTCTTTATGCGTGTTACCGCAATTGGCTGTGACACACACGATTCACCATCGCGTTATTTACATAGTTTTCCTTCTAATTTCGCGATCAACACAGTGTTTTCAGATGAAAAAAGTACCCAAAATGCATTGTGTGTCGCTTTCTCGAGCAGGGGCGTTCCGAATGAGACGTCATCAACTCGAAAACAAGACTTCCTGAATATTCAGCGCGAGTCTTAAAACGTAAAATATAGCTATATGCAGTGGAATCTTTGTAAAATGCGCTCAGTAGAAGTCTTTTGAAGTGATTTTACAAATTATGGACGCGACTTGTCTGGAGGTGTTGGTTGTCTTTTAAGGCATAATTTCGGATGGGTTTGAGGCCATATTCCAATGACAAATATTAGATGTTATGAAAATAAATCATTGTTTTACTTTCTAATAATCCCATAAGACTGTTTCAGTTTCGCTGGAACATAAAAAATCCAGAAGATGGCGGTAGAGAGTAAAATGTGTGGTGTATCCAAGTCAAGTGAAAATACAGACAAATGAAAAAAAAATCTTTGATGAAAAGAATAAGAATAAGAATAAGAATAAGAAGAATACATGTAAGCGACTTTCAAAACTCTCAAGGGCACTTTACAGTCACAGGATAAGTTTTTCTGTGTGGTGCACAGCTTTGAAAGATGCGTATATAGCTCCTCTAGAAGTGTTTTGAATGAAATACTTGAGGATTGACCAAAAAGTCCTCTCTTGTCAAAAAGGTCCTCACTACGTATGGTATAAAATCATGGTGGTCCTCACAAATATAACCGTACAAACACACACACACATAGGCGTTTTTGCTACACAGTGGGGATGAGGTGTGAGAATGATTTGACCCGTGGGAACCCAATTTCAAACATGAAATAAATACTGTATATCTATGCATTTCATAAAAAAATGATTTTAGGACAATTTTTTTTGGAGCCTGTGCTCTCAGGAATCACTTTCAAATGGCATATTTCTTGCTTTAATTTTTCCAGGTTTTTGCAACCTTGTGGGGACTTCACAGATCACACACACGTATATGCATTTTTTTCTACATGGTGGGGACGAGGTGTGCGAAGGAACCCAATTTCAAATAATATTTATGAAACTCATAAAAATGTGATTTTAGGACACATTTTTTTGAACCTGTGTTCACTCAGGAATCACTTTCAAATCGCATATTTCTTGTTTTAATTTTTCCAGGTTTTTGGTACCTCGTGGGAACATCATTAATCTCGCACACTCCTCACCTTCTCTCTCGTTTTTGATGTTCCTTTTTTCCTTTGGCCCTGTAAAAGGGGATCCGTTTCAGAGGGAAGGGGGGTGGATCCATTAACTTCACCCTTTGGCACCAGCTGTCCGTATAAGACCCAATGACTTTGTCCTCTTTTTACTGTGTGTGTATGAGTGTGAGTGTGTGTGTGTGTGTGTGAGAACAAATGCGTCAGAGTCAAGGAGCGTTTGGTGAATGTGGTTAGTAACCTAATCTGGGACTGTCTGCAGTTAAAAGCATTACGTTACAACAACTGGCCAGGCCTGCCAGCATTTGCGGGGGCAAGGGTAGAAGGACATAGGGGTGTGGTACCTTATAGCCGTGCTTGTGTGTACATATGCGTATTTTTGTTGGTATGGGGGTTGGTATTGTTGAGTAGACTGTGATTATGGGGACCCACAGTTGTTAATTTGTGTCATCAGTGGATAATTGACATGGAGGCATTAATCAGACCGGAATAAGTCATCCGGTCATTGTGAAGTTATTCATTAGTCAAGCTCATTTGGACAATCGCAGGCATGCCAGTGACTGGAAATAGCAAATCACATGTTTCACGAGCCACTTATACATCCAGACCCTTCTTGTATAATTGCACCATAAGAGCTGTTTTGTCTTTTATCAAGAATCCAGCGCAATTATGATGCCGCTTTATCACTTTTGACATATATACAAACCCCAATCAAATAATCAGAAGTGCGATATCGACGATTCCGGGAGATGGGGCGGCCTTCAGTTGTATTGAATGTCAAATTTGCCTTTTTCGGATTCCTTTCACATACAGATGCCTGCCTACCTGCCTGCATGTATATATGAACCAATGTTCACAATCCAAGGATAATTCTCTTTTTCTCTCTATTCGTCCATGTTGCACCTCATGATACGTTCCCTTTTACATATAAGGAACTACATATTTTATCGACATGAAATGGGGATGGAATTAGTCTTGCACATATTCATGATGTCCATAAATGTCTGTGTGCAGTACTTTGTGCAGATCTTTTAACTAATTCACTGCCATTTCCGATTTTATTTTGGAATTGAAAAGCATAAAGTGGAGTGCCATTCGCAAATTTTTCCAGGTTTTGGCATTTCTTGTCGCGGACCTCTGGCAATGTTTTTCCCTCCTGCGAGGAAGCAATATTCCCCCTTTTCCATTTTAGCACTTTGTTCCAGCTTCAGCGGTTGTTAAAGCGCGATATCTTGCACACTGCAAGAATCCAAACTAGGGCGCGGGAAATCCTACTGGACCCTCTGCACCCTGCCCACCACCTTTTCCAGCTACTCCCCTCAGGCAGGCGCTACCGATCCATGCGCACCAAATCCAGCAGACATTTAAACAGCTTCTTCCCTCAAGCCATTAACTCTTTGAACTCTTTCAACAGTAGCCAAAATGGAACTGTATAGTGCCACTTAGCAGTTTTTTTTGACAACGATACTAGTGCAGCGTGTTCTACCGGAAACAAATTCCTTGTGTGTTCTACATACTTGGCAATAAAGATGATTCTGATTCTGATTCTGATATAAACCAATATGTATGTATTGCATTGTATTTTCTACAGCCACCCTCATTTGAAGCTCGTATAACTCCAGGCCCATACAATTTAGGAATTAACTCTCTTTCTAATGAAAGAAGAGAGTCTCAGGTTTCTCACACCGCATTGAATGTTTATGCAGTCAAAAAACTCAATATTCTGTGGGTCCCGCAATTTGAGTGAACATGACAAAAACCCTGGCACTGGAATGGACACACTTTTGCAGATCATCTCCCAATAAATGAGTAAATGCCTTCCATCTAATATTCACATAATTTGTTTCCCAGATTACCGGAGAACAAGGAAATGGGCATTTGACAGGATTAATTACCAATCAATGATACCCAATCGACAGATTTCTTAACTAGGAATTATTTGACGAATAATTGACAATCCACCAACTGACATTCATACCCGTGTCATTCAATGAATTTTTGTTTTTGCTGTAGGTTTTCTGAATTTAGCAAATATGAAACATACATACCAGTGATTCAAAAAATGGTCAGTGGATTTACAAGTTAGTCTGCTTTCTGTGTGTGTGTGTTGGAGGGGAGTGTGGGTGGGGGGGGGAGCCCGGCTAATCTCAGATATAATGCGCTTGCTGTCCTCCAATCAATTATTAAATGGTCAAACAAGTCCAAACACATCCCATGGAGCCTTTAGAAATGGCCATGTCAACCGTATGTCATTTTATTCAAGATGTACCAACCTTTTTTTTTTAACTTCAAAACAATCCTCAGTCTCCACATCAGAACTGCCTTCTGATCTCGTGTGGCCTCGCCACACAGCAGGGCACCAAACATGACAACATCTCTCAGCGGGGGAAGAGTACCCACAACATGTTAACCTACAAATTACACAGAAAAGCAACATAAAATGAAGGGGGGGTGGAAAGCTTGAAGTCCAGAAAGCTCTTGGTGATTGGTCCCTTTGAGACGCCACCAGTTGACTGAAGGCATAGAGTTTTACAGTTGTTTACATCCACTGGGACATTTATGTTACACTTCTGTGAATATTCAAGCTCGTCACAAGTGAAGATTTCCATATTTTGATTGGAGCATGCCAGTCCAACGCAAGTTGTTTGTGACGTGTTGACTGAGTGCATGTGTTTTTAATTTATTTATGCATATATATATATATATATATATATATATATATATATATATATATATATATATATGCCGCCTCATTTCGCACATCTTGAGATAATCAGCTCGGCTCTGGAAAAAGGGGAAACTGTTTGATGCGACTGAAGTGGAACTGCGAGACGACATAAATAGCTTCAGTGCCATCTCCTAATGGGTTTGGAGTGACACCTTTGCATTTTCCGCACAGCAAGTAATGTTAGCTTCACCGTATGGATCTTGAGTTGGATGGCATTAAATTTCGTGAATATTAATGAAAAGAAGACAGAGTTTGACTGGATTACTCTAATACACTTTACTTTGGAGTTAGTCATGAAGTGTCTCCAGTTGGTCCCAATTGCTGCTGCTCGCCTCTTGACTGGTATTCGGAAGAGGGAGCACATACAGTAACTCCTACTGAAATCAAATTAGCATGCCACCTAATGCCATTTTGTGCAGTAAAAAAAAATAAAATACAATATCATAATTGACTCGGGTCAAATATCAAGACCACAGGTGTCAAACTCAAGGGCCGCGTCATTTTATCTGGCCGATATTAAAGCAATTTAGGTGTTTCTTAGTGATTATCTGGACCAAAATTCTCACATTAAGATCATGCAAAAATTATTACCCAGTTGACATTCACTTGAGCAAACTATTACCCTTAACTCGAGTGACTTCAGAACTAGTAGTCCATTAATCTGTTGTGTAACAGTCATAATGCGATAAATGCCAAGAATTACCATCCCAGCTAAAACCACCATCTTGTTTCTTATTTCTTTTGTGACATGGTCCAATGCGACATCTCTCAAAAATGTTCATTTTCTAGTTGGATCAGACCGCTTTCTCTCAACAAGTGAAAAAATAAAAGGACCTCACCACAGTTTGGGTTCAACACGGTTTATTGCTATTCCTCTTTTCACAGCAGACTAAATCGCACCGACGAGGGAGGAAAAAAAGCCACACTGCAAATTCAAATCAGCACCACAACAAAATACCAATCTGTGTGTGTGTGTGTGTGTGTGTGTGTGTGTGAGATTGAGGATTTTTTGTTAGCTTGTTAGCACTGCGCGAGAACCAAAGACTTTTTTTTTAATTACAGCTCTCAGATAATAAAGAGAGGAGGGGAGTCGGCGAAGGAGGCTCGGTTTAATCTCACAGTTCGTTTCACACGTTGCATTTGGCTTTATACTTCCTTTTAAAGACATAAATCTACGATCACCTGCACGACAGAGAGCAGGAAGAGAGATGAAGCCGGAGAAGGGTGGCAGACCATTGGATTTGTGTAAAGTGGTATATAATCTTAGTGTGAGGGCAATGTGTGTGTTCCAAAGCAACTCTCGTCCAGAAATATGATCGACCAACCCAGATTAATGAATGAACTCTCTCGTTCAGTCTCTTGCCGTGAAAACTCACCTTAAATAGCACAAAATGGAACGTGGATTGTGAGAAGGTTAATAAATGGGTGTACTTAAGTTGTTTTTTTTGTCATTTGTTATGGATGATTATGGGCGTTTTTAAAAAAAGATTTACGGATGATTATAGAGGCATTTAAAAATGACTACAGAAGAGTGAGCCCAGTGACTCTTGGCAGACATAAATAATTCCTGCATCCCCTAAAACAAACAAATATTTATTTAGATATTTATTTATCGATCTGTCTGTCTGTCTGTCTGTCGGTCTCTCTGTCGGTCTGTCTGTCGATCGGTCGGCCTGTCTGTCTGTCTGTCTGTCTGTCAGTCAGTCTGACTGTTTGTCGATAGGTCGGTCTGTCGATCGGTCTGTCGGCCTGTCGTTCAGTCTGTCGGTCTGTTAGCCTGTCGGTCTGTTGGCTTGTTGGTCAGTCTGTCGGTCAGTCATTCAGCCGGTCGATCGGTCTGTCTGTCTGTCTGTCGGCCAGTCTGTCTGCCGATAGGTCAGTCTGCTGGCCCGTCGGTCGGTCTGTCGATGGGTCGGTCTTTTGGGCTGTCGGTATGTCTGACGGCCTGTCTGTCAATCGGTCGGTCATTCTGTCTGTCGGTCGGTCGGTGTGTCTGTCTGTTGGTCTGTCTGTCAGTGTGTCCATCCATCCATCCGTCCGTCTGTCCGTCCATTTATTTGTTTATTTATTTGGCTAACTAGCTCGCTTCCTTGATTGGTAGCTAGCTCTCTATCATAATGTGAATTGGGTTACTCAAACAATCAATGGAACGATAGGTCGAAAAATCCATCCATCCATTTTCCATACCACTTATTCATCACTAGGGTCATGGGGGTGCTGGAGCCTATCTCAGCTGTCTTCGGGCACGAGGCAGGGGACACCTTGAATTGTTTGCCAGCCAATCGCAGGGCACACAGAGACAAACAACAGTCACTCTCACATTCACACCTAAGGACAATTTTGAGTGTTCAATCTGCCTGCCATGCATGTTTTTGGAGTGTGGGGGGAACCCGGAGAGAACCCACGCGGGTCCGCGGAGAACATGCGAACTCCACACAGGGAGGGTGGAGCGGGACGCGAACCGGCAACCTCTCCACTGTGAAGCCGGCGTGCTAACCACTCAACTACCGGGCCGCTCCTGGTAGGAAATCGATTCTAAAAATATTTGATAGTCCCAACTCTAAAACTATTTTAGATTTTATAAGACTATGAGAAAGGTTAAGCGTGTGGGGAAGATCATGAAGCTGAAAAAAAAGATCAATGATAAAATAGATATTTGCTCGTGTCTACGGCCGCCGAGTTTCGTGATGCAACTTCCATGATTTTATTTTATTTTCAATTTTCATTTTACTTTGCTGCCCTTTTACTGCGGCTTGTAACTTGTTGTTTGTATTGTCCTGGAACATTGCCCCGTGAACTTAATGAGACTTGATGACGGCGCCGGTTTGAACCGAGAAGCGATTCATTCACTTTGAAATGGTTTTTGAAATGAGAAATATCTTGGAAATAAACCAGCCGCACCGAACAGATTGCAGAGCAGCCACTTTGGAGTTTCCACTCCACTTTTTTTCTTTCTTTTTTTCCCCCACAAAAACGACAGTGAAGCCAGAGGGTGACAGAGAGTCAAGAGACTTTAAAGGTGGGCAGAAATGTTGCCTTGCGTCCCGCGTAGGCTGTGCGGGACTTAATAGACACGCATATGCGGTTGATGACGCCAGGCTTTTGCGCTTTTCTACTGCCGGTTGCGTTTTTGATTGTTGTCGAGTGAGGCTATTCTCGGGTTGGCGAGCGTGCGCTTGCACGTTTTTTTGCACCTTAACCGCAAACGGGAGTGTTAAAAGCTCTGCGGCAGCTGCTGTTTAACATTTTCACTTTGTCTCGCCGGAGACAATGATGCAAAATGTTTTGGGATGTATTTACACGGTGATACTTGCAACCTTCCGACTCCCCCAAGATGCTTGTTGTCTCCGCCCATACCTCTGATGCATCTTCTTCCCAGCATGCTTTCACCCCCCCCAATGCTCCTTTCACTCATCCCTGCTTTCTTTTATCTCCTATTTTCGTCCGACCGTGTCGCCATCAAGTGTGTTGAATCATTGGCGTCTGGAAATGGTGTCGGTTTGGATTGGATTTGATGAGCCTTTATTAGTCTCGCAGTGAAGAAATTTACATTTCACAGCAGCAAAGTGATGAAAGGAAGAGGAAAGAAAGAAGTAGAAAACAAAATACAGGAGCTGCTGTAAAGGCAGCCACTCTCACGGTGCCATGTTGAAGTCAAAAGAACAAAAAAAATCATCCTTGATCATCCTTTTTATATTTATAAAACAGACCAATATTGTCCATCGGCCTAACTCGGCCCTGCCGGCACCATTAAGTCATTTACTGCCAGACGTACAAAAATGTGTCCAATCCAGTGTCCAATCCATCTTTGCTCAAAGTCTACTCGGAGTTCAACGTTACAGGATTACCTTGTGTCCTTTGCCCTCGTCACTCCTGCCGCCTCCGTTCCAACTTTCCTCCTTTCCGCTGAGGCATCGCGTTTGCATTTTGGGGGCATGTATTCACACTTAGTGGAGCAAACGTAATCGGGACTCTTGTAAATTTCTCCACTGTGAGACTAATAAAGGCAAATCCAATCCAATCCAATCTCTCTCTCTCTCTCTCTCTCTCTCTCTCTCTCTCTCTCTCTCTCTCTCTCTCTCTCTCTCTCTCTCTCTCTCTCTCTCTCTCTCTCTCTCTCTCTCTTGTTCACCCCTCTCTTCTTTTTTCTCTCTTTCCCTCTTTTCTCCTTCTCTTTTCTCTTTGTCTGTCTATCTCCTCTCTCCCTCCTTCTCTCCTCTCTGTTTCTGCCTCTGTCTTTCTCTCTGTCTCTCTCATTCCATGTCTCTCTCCCTCTTTCCCTCTCCCTCTCTCTCTGTCTCTCAGTCTCTGTTTTTTCCCTCTTTGTCTCCCCCTCCATCTCTTCCCCTTCCTCTCCCCCTTTCTGTCTCTGTCTTTCTCTCTCTCTGTCCCTCTCTCTCTCCATGTCTCTCTCCCTCTTTCCCTCTCCCTCTCTCTTTGTCTATCTCTCTTTCTCTCTCTCTGACTCTCTCTGTCTCTCTGTCTTTCCCTCTCCTTCTGCTCACTCTTTTCCCCTTCTCTCCCTTTCTCTCTCTTTCTATCTGTGTCTCCCTCTCCCTGTCCCTCCCCCTCTCTCTCTCTGTCTCTCTGTCGCTCACTTTCTCTTCCTCTCTCTATCTCTCTCTTCCTCTGTCTTTCCCTCTCCTAACCTCTCTTTTTGCCCTTCTCTCCCTTTCTCTCTCTTTCTATCTCTGTCTCCCTCTCCCTCCCTTTTATCTCCCCCTTTTCTCTCTCTCTCTCTCTCTCTCTCTCTCTCTCTCTCTCTCTCTCTCTCTCTCTCTCTGTATCTGTGTCTCTGTCTCTCTATCTCTCTCTCTCTCTCTCTCTCTCTCTCTCTCTCTCTCTCTCTCTCTCTCTTTCTTCCTCTCTCTCTCTCTTTCTTTCTTCCTCTCTCTCTCTCTTTATTTCTTCCTCTCTCTCTCTCCCTCTCAGACAGAAGGTCTAGCCTCTCCCTCTCGTCTTTTGCACGCCGTCTTTTGGCCCGTCTCGGCGCCTCACCTGTTGTTCGCCGCATGTCAATGAGAACACAAACACGCACACACATGCACGCACGCACCACGATTGTTTAATTAAGCAGCTTTTCACAAGTCGGTTGTAAATACCGAGGCTGTATTGGCGAAACGGAATTAGACACGGTTGCGCACACGCTGGCGTGCACCTTCAATAACAGTGGGAAATTGTGTTCATCCATTTGTGCCGGGATATATTTTGGGTAAGATGCACGCGTCACTTGGCAATTCCATAAGAGTTCCTGAGTCTCGAATAATAATGTATGTGCAGCGACGTGGTGCGATTCTTATTGTAAATTTATCTATCCATTTTTTTTAAGTGCTAATGAGGACAATTGGGTCGTGGGTGAGCTCGGGCCTTTCCCAACTGAGCTGAGGTGAGACGCAGGGCACATGCTAGTCTCGTTTCCATCCAATTAGAAGGCACATATATTTGTAATTAAGGCCCCCAGTGTTGCCATTTTCAAGATCCCCTTCCACTTCCCATATGTCTCTATAAGCTCTCAGTCATACAGGAGTGGTTCATCAATGAAAAGGTTTCTTCAGCCGTCAACTGTACTTGTACTACTGTATGTGATACCAGGGCGAATGGGGCAATCAGGGACAGTCATAGACCATAATCAGTCTCAGGGAATAGTCCTCTGCTTCCCCCAACCTTAGAGCATGGACCTATCAAAGCAGAGGTCTGGCACTGCCACCTCTGGAGATTAGGATTCTATATACAAGGCCAAAGCTACCAGCAAATTTTAGTTAGCTGACGAAGATTCTTGGATGAAAAGCGAAACGTCCGACACCTTCAAAGAAGTCCAGATGACGGCTGAAGAAACCTTTTAATCGATGGGCCATCTCCCATATATTTTTTGACCAACATTACGATAACATAGCCATCCATCCATCCCTCCATCCATTTTCTCACCCGCTTATCCTCTCAGGGTGTGAGCCTATCCCAGCTGTCTTTGAGCACGACACCCTCATAATCACGCCTTTGACTTTTAATGCATATTTTGGTAACATGGGAGGAAATACCCGGAGAAAACCCACACAGGCACGGGGAGAACTTTACCACTGAACCACGAAGCTCTGAACTGCGAGGCCAACATGCTGACCACTCGACCTCCGGGCTGTCCTTTATAATGATAAGCAAAAATATCATATACTGTATGCATATGTTGAGTTCAGGGTGCACTACTATGAATATTTATTAAGGGAATAACTGTACAACAGAACTGTAAATATATTCCACCGAGGAAGAATACAAAAAGATGAACAGGAAAAAAAGGTCAGTTATATCCGTTTTCTGGTATCAGATTTGACCCATAAAAAGACATCTGAGATCTCAGATCAATAAAAATAACTCGGTTTGAGGAAAAAAAAGTATGAATCCTTCGAATTGTCCTACCACCCTCAAGGGAAATGGGCAGCCTTGAAATTCCAAAAGCCCTTTGTTGACGTTCCGCGTAGCATCCAATTCACCAGTTTGATCGTCGAACGATTCTCAGTCAAGAAAAAAACAGCCTGTGCAAAAATCGGCAAGGTGTTTACTCACGTGGCTTTCGCCGCCCATGGAAATAATTTTTTGGTTGAACCAAGCCCACAAATGAAGCCCACAGCATTATTTGCCATTTGCATGCTACCTTGTCTTGATGCTAATTCGCGAGCTAAGAGCGCACATGCTGATACACTGGTTTATCTGTTCTTTTATACACACGGTTGTCTTACAAGTCCTACAAAGAATCAACAACTTCAACATCTCAATCCCTGACGGATGTTCAAGAGCAAACTTTCATTTCAGTCTGAGTTTTCTTTCCGACCCGCATGGAAAAGTGTGAGAAGGTTCTGGCTTTCACGCTAACGAAAGTCTTGCTCTCGACCATTGGAAACATCAGTATCAATAAGCATCATTTTAATCGGAACATACAATAAAATAACTGTGGTAACAAGTCTGGGTGACTGTCAGAGATGATTGTTCGGACACTGTGATCAAAGACTCGAACACAGGAAGATTGTGTGGCCATTCATGACCGAAGCCCAACTTCTGCAGCCCTGTGCCAAGCTATTTATTGAGAGTATATGCAAATTTAAGTGAAACATTAGTAAAACATAGTCTTCTTGATTTGAATATCACACCCCTGGACATCCCAAGCACCAACATCCACAAATCAACAGAACATAGACATTTTAATTGGTTGTCCTTTCCATGAACCGATAGATTTGTAACCTGGTTAATGAGCTCTTCCTGTGAAGGAGTTTACCAAGTCCGAAATTACGCCCAAGGCCCGATGTCCTACCTGAGGATGACAGTTTAACAGGTGTCTGTTCACCTCAGATTCACTCCAGGTTTTCTGTGCTTCCATTGAGGGCATTCTATGCATCTCTTCTTCTTTTCCTTTTGGCTTTTCCCTCTAGGGGTCGCCACATCAAATCAGTGTCCTCCATCTTTAGAGGTTTGATTCGCATGTTTGTTTTGGCCAAGCTTTTACGTCGGATGCCCTTCCTGACACAACCCTCTGTATTTATCCGGGTCTGGGACCGGCACAAGAAGACTTATGTCCCTTTGTGGCTACAGAACAAGCAACTCGCTCAGTAAAAGGCTCCCAAACATGCACCTTTTAAATATGATAACTTCTATCAGTGACACATACAGTAAAGTCTCGTTATATCGATATCGGATATATCGATAGTCCCGGTTATATCGATACTATTTCTATGCACGCACGGAGAAAATTACATGCAAACAGGGTCGGATATATCGATAGTCCCGGTTATATCGATATTTTTTCGGACTCCCTTGAATATCGATATAACGAGACTTTACTGTACATGTTTTGGTTTTATAGACTCAGGCTTGCGTTAAAATAAAGTCAAATGAACTACAAGGGAATATGAAAGACACCTTCAAAAATAACCACGTTCAATTCTAGCTGTTCATTAACGAAATACTTTGGTTTGAAGTCTTTGAAGCATTCCCTCCACACTGTTGCTGTATTTCCCAACCGGTTTCAAAAGATATTCCCCAGACTTTTTATTGAGATGTGAAGCTTCATTGTCACTCTTGACTTTCGTGTTGAAGCCCACCTTTTCTTTCCTTTTTTTTTGTTCTCTTTATTCATCTGCGGCTTGTTCACAGGTGACTTTCGGGATTATCAGCAATCCCCAAAGAATGAAAGAAAAGGGGTCAAAGCAAAGTTTGGGGGCTCGGTCATGAGGAGTTGGCTGACTCCCCTCGGACCGGATGCTACCTACGGTTGTAAGCGTCGGTTCATATTTCATCAAATTATTACAGACGACAGGTTCCATTTGTGGCTTTATTCAACTGATCATTGATGAGGGGAATTCTTAAATGCTTATTGGAGTTTGTTTTTTTAATATATTTTTTTGAATGAATGGAAGCACGGCAAAGCAGAAAAAAGTGTTTCCTTTCCAACGGGTGTGCTTAAATAGACCACCGTAGCAGTTTAGTTTATGCCCATCTCCTAAGAGACAGCTTCATAAATTGCTTTTTCTCTTGCATGAAATCATCAGGGAGATATATGGTTGCGAATACTTTTTATATTTCTTTTTTTCATTTTTGTTTTTGTTTACGTGGTGAGCGCACAGGGTGGGAATTAGCCTGCCAAATGTGGGCGATTTTTTTTTTAAACATTTTTTTTCTGCAGTGGCACATTAATTTGCTGAAGCGAGAAGCGACAGTGACGGGTAAGTCTGAGTTTCATTTCTTTCTAATCAAATTATAAGTGTGCTCAAATCAGTCAACAAGGAGACAGAGGAGCTTGAAGTAACTATTAATTCTCACCTATGCAACGTCCTCCACCCCCCCCCCCCATCAAAAAATTATACGCTGCAACTGACTATTAAACATCTCTGAAGTTTCATCTTCTTGGCACGTAACCAACATTTTGTTCTCCCGTATATGGAAGTGTTGGGCTCAGTCAACACTTTCAAATTTTGCTTTTGTGAGTGATTTTGTGTGCTGCCACTTCATTTTATACCTCAACAATAGTGCCTAAATAATCATGTCTCCCCTTATTTATTGATGTATTTATTGATGTATCTATTGATGTATTTATTTATTTACACAACCATTTATTTATTTATGTATGTATAAATCAACGTGTATTGTATGTTTGTATGTATCTATGTATGTATTCATTTATATATTAATTTATACATGCATTCATACAGGTCAGCATGTATTTATTTATTTATTTGTTTATTTAGTTATTTATTTATTTGGTTATTTATTTATTTGGTTATTTATTTATTTGTTTGTTTATATATTTATTTTTATCTTTAATGATGAAAATTAGTACAACCTGCTCAGTGATGCATTGTGAGCAACACAACAACACTTGTTCTCTCTGTATTATATGCGAATTCTCCACTGACTCTACTGTATTTGTTTTTATTGAACCACAAAAACATGGAGCGATTGTCAAGGAAGAAGTGGAATGCCCCCAAAAAATGGAGGGTCCTTCTTACGCTCTGTAGCTTGAAATATTTTTGGGGGGCAAAAGCATATATGTATTTTCTATTTGCTGTTACATCACGCCCCGCCGGGCAAAATGTTGAATATCGACAAAACGAATTATCCAAAGTTGTTTCAGGCTATGTTGCTCCACAGTGTTTGTAAGTTCAGCTTCCCTCCTGCCCGAGGGGTTCACGTGTCGCCGTTATCTCGCAACCATAAAGCCCTTGTCTTTATTGGCGTAAATTCCTTCAATTCTGGTTGGCTTTGTTCGCACAATGCAATCCGCAAGAGAGAAGCAAAGAGGGCAAGAGTGTGCGCGTGTCTCTGGTTGTCCATATTTTCCATAATCATTGAACTTTACAAATTGCTTATTTACCGAAATATTCATTGTGTAATATTGATTTTCTAATCAAGTTAAAATGCTGTTGGTATATTCCAATAATCTGTAGCTACACAAGGCAGGTGGAAAAAATAGTTGATGTCAGATGCTGATATAGAGTATATAAATATACATATTTTTGAAATATATATTTCTTACGTCCAGAGCAAAAATAAGAAAGCAAGGAAGGGAAAAGTAAGGCCATAACGTTGATATTCGCAGCTGGATGTTGATCTAATTTGCTGGTGTTTTTCCATGTTTGCATGTTTCCCTTTTAAGTGCATCTTTAATCCACGTCTTTTGTCTATTTAGTGCCGTTTCTCTTTGATACCCCAACATGCTATTCGCCTCTGAATCATTTATATTCATTTATTCATTTGTTTGATGACTAAGGAGCACTTTGCAGATTTGCCGAACGGCACAAGTGTAGCATCTTTGCGTAAAGTTCTAAGCGATAATTTATGTGTAGTGCATGTTTGTTTTTGTGTATCAAATGCCTAACACGGGGATTTAAGCAAAAGACACCGTGCCGATATGTAAATTTGGGCATCTGTGGAAGATTTAATTTTTGCTCGCTAACTGCATGTTTCATTGGTAAAAATGGGCCAACTAATTAGAGTAAACTTGAGCAGTGCCTGCTTTCTTAACCTTCCTGCCAATAGACTAAATTCCCTAATACACTGAGTATTTTATTAATGACTGTACATACATTTCAATTTCCCCCATATACAGATGCTCCCCACCTTATGAGCGAGATACACTTCGAGCGGTCGTTCTTAAGGTGAATTTTTTCGTAAATTGCTTCAGTGCTATATTTTGGAATGTATGTTTTAAGTCAAACACTGAACGGTGGAGTATAAAACACAGACACTCCAACAGTCGTAAAATAAATTCACACCTACTGTAGTACGACGACACACAGTGAGACCTGGGCTTACGAACTTAATTGGTTCCCAGACAGAGTGTGTAAGATGAAAATTTGTATCCCAAAAGACATTTTCCCATAGGAAACCATTAAAATGAGAATAATCCGTTCCCAGATCTCTATAAAATATAATTTTCAACTAAATAAGCATTAAAACTACACACAACATACCTTATTCTATGTATAATAAATGTGCTATTGTATTGTATTGAAAGAAATACACTGCACTGTATAATAAAGTCACTTTATTTACATTTGTGATGGTCATTGATGACTCTTAATTGACACCTGTTGCTTTCTGACTTGTAAGATCTTATGAAACTGAGGCATCACATTATCATTCATCATGTTGATGATTCTCATAGGCTTTTCTGGATGGAACTGTTCAACAAAAGCCTGCGCATCAACTCCTGAATGGCCTGCTTGTCCTCTTGAAGGCAAATCAAATCCTCTGTGTTGAGGACCTCATTATGGTCAGCAACAAGCTCCTCGATGTCATCTGCATCCACTTCGAGTCCCGTAGGTGCTGGCAGAGATTTTATTACAACAAGCCTGTCAAGCTAGGCAAAATAAAATGGCACACTCGCGATCCCGGAAAGCAACAAACTTACGCGATCGCGGCTAACAATCACCTCGGGCAAAGCAAACTCTTGGACTTGCCAGCACAAGACACAGCGAGGCGTGACGCGTCGTAATCATGTCACTGGTGAGGTGACGGCGACTCGTTGAAATGTCCTAGTATTGGTGATTAGGGGATCAACACGGACGCAGTGTTTCTCAATGATCGCCTTCTTCTCCTCGACTATAATTTTCTTTTGTGTCTTCTTCGGCTGGCGGAGGCTGGGAGCGGCGGCCCCGCCCCAGCTGTCAACTCGCACGTGACAATTTCGGTGTCATTAGTCACGTGAAAGCATCGACCAAATAACGCCTTTGTGTAAAGCTTTTAGGCAAAGGATGGTAGCAATGGTGGACGGTACTGGGCTCTTTATTTGTAGAATGGTCGTAGAAAGTTACTCTCGGGGAAGTGACACACAGCGTGAGAGGTGTGTCAAGCTGAGATTCACATGACAGTCGCGGTGTGCACATGTTACGCCACAAACGCACACCTCGTTCGTGTTTCTCAATGATCTCCTTCTTCTCCTTGACTGTCATTTAGTTTTGTGTCTTCTTCGGCTGAACACGAGCCTGTCGTGGCATCTTTTTCGGTCCCATAACGGCAAAAGTATTGTTGAAGACGATCGACGTGTGCACTCATACAAAGGGGGTGTGGAAAGGTAGGCCGGCTGGGACGCTGTTCGGTCGTGTGCTTTTGTGTTCTTCCGCCGAAGATTACTCCGCCAGCCGTGGTGGGGGGTCTGTATCGCGAAAATAGTGCGTATGCCAAGGTTTAATTTTCATAAATGTAACGTTCGTAAACCGAAATGTTCGTAAGGCAAGGTGTTCGTAAACCGAGGCCCTACTGTATAGCCTTGGGTCTTCAGTAAGCCATTCTTGAAGTCATTCAGTAATGACGTGTCAACAGCCATGCCTTTTTGTTATGCATCGCGTCCTCCTAGAGCGTCAATTGGGAAAAGGGATTTCCTCCCCGCCCACATACTCTACGAAGCCAATCGCAAGCGAGCTCGGCCGGTAAAAGATGCACAATACAAAATCTAACTTACAGATTCTCTGCCCAAACATTTTTTGACATGCTGTACCCAAAAAATGTTTGTATGTACCATTTTATCGTAACTCAAATATTCGTAAATTGGGGAGCGTTAGTACTTCAATATTAACAGATAATACAGTATATGTATGTGAGTGGCAGGAAATATTTTAGCCCAATGTCGACGTTTAATGTAAACGTGCCATAGACAGACGGGTCGGACATTTTGAGCTCACTCACTTTCACTGCGAAAGTGAGTGAATGGGTTTAAACAGTTGCTGCTAACTGGCTTTAGCGTTAGCCACTTTGTGTATACTGTGACGTGTCAGTAGCATACCGTCTGAGTAAGTAAATCACAATTATACTCGATGGCCAATGAGTTGACTTTTCCGCCTCACATTGCAGAGGTCGTTCGTTCAATTCCGACTCTGTCCTTCACTATGCAGAGTTTGCGTGGGTTTTCTCCGGGTACTCCGATTCCCTTCCGACATTCCCATATCACCCCTAGCAGGTTAATGTAACATTTTAAATTCTCTGGAGGTGTGATTAAGATGGTTGTTTGTCGATATTTGCTATGTGATTGGTTGGCAACCAATTCAGGGAGTACCCTGCTGAATACCCGTAGACAGCGGGGGATAAGCAGATCAGAAAATCTGATGGATGGATGTATGGGTGGATTCAGGTGCGGTGACATTCATGGTGTTTTTTTTTTTTCACTCCATTGTGAAAAAGGAAGTCTGTTTTTTTTTATAGAGTCAATCCCTCGGCTTTTCAACTCCTGATGGCCCTGGTGGGGGAGTGGCCTGTCAGCATGCCCATAAAATGCCAGCAGGTGTTTGCGATTGACGTTTTGGCTTTTGCGGGTCGAATGAATGGTGGTCAGACACTGTGGGGGGCAGTAATAGATGCAGATCCGTCGTCGTATTGATCGAGAGCTCTGTTAAGCCCACTAAATGCAGAATCAAAAAGCCCTCTGATACATTATGAGCCTATAAACCCCTTTTTGATTCCCACCACATCTCGATCCCTTGACTGCTTCCGTCCGTCATTCTCACGCCTCAGACTGCGAGCAAAATAAGCGAGACAATGACGCCCGTCAATGAAAAGTGTTGACAACGAGAAATTCAAATAAGAGAGAACACGAGCGGGATGCGTTGGGGAAATATGACCGGGTGGACTGGTCGCGTGTTGGAAAAAAAATAATTTGTTCTGGAATGTTATTGGGTGAAAATGTTTGCTTACAATCGGTGACATGAAGCATTCATTTCAATTTGTTTCGGTGCTTCGCCGCCGCTTCGGCTATGTTAAACTCACCCAAATCTGTTTGCAATGTTTGTTATCTCTTGTCCCTGGTGAAGGAATGGTATTACAGCGCCACATGCATGTGTAGCCTCGTAGATATACACACGCACATAGACACACACACAAATACAGTAGACACACATTTGTGCACCCTAACCTCTGGACAGGGTCCCATCCAAAGTATTAAAGGGTCTTAAGAGGCATAAATCACTAATGACTTGCTTTATCTCCTAAACACAGCTTTAGACCTGATCACCCGGGCTCTGAAAGCGCACACACTCTAACAAACCCAAATGCACGGCTTGAGAATATCCCAAATTTTAAATATTACACTGTTGACTTGTCAGAATGGATTTTTCTTTTGTTATTACAGACCATCTTACGAACGAGGTATGTTCCGAGTAGTCATTCGTAAGGTAAATTTGTAAGTTGCTTTAATGCTATATTTTGGATGGAATGTATGTTTAAGTCAAACACTGAACTGAGGGAAGTATAAAACACAGACACTTTAACAGTCATCAAATAAATGCACACCTACTGTAGTACGATGACATATATTAGTATCTGAAACTCATGACAAAAAGTTCGCGTACACCAGGGCAGACAACTCTGAAAAGTTGCCTGCCCGGCCATAAAGTTGCCTGCCCCATTTTTTACAACTTGAAACACAATAAGACGACTAATCGCAAAAAAACATTGAAGTATTAAGGATTGATAATCAGAATATATAACAGAACAACACTTTAAAATTAAGTAATTGATGTACAAATGCAGCCCTGCTTAATTTTTCGTAAATATCCCTGGCTGATGATTTTGCTACAGTTGGTCGTTAGTCCATATACTGTTCCGTCATTTTACACAATGCAATGTTTCAAAGTCAAAGTCAGCTTTATTGTCAAATATGCTAATATGCATGACATACAGCGCAGATGAAATTACTGTCCTCTCGGACCCAGCATGCAAGGCAGATTTGCGTTGCGTCGTCTGCTACAAGCCATTTGAACTCCTCTTTTACAGTCACGGGATAATGTACGTTTACGTTTTGTAGCGTCATACATTTTGTTAGCTTCTTTTGAATCTTTCTTCTGGGGCTGAGGTCCTGTACATCTACTTTGGAAAATGATATGCAAATGCACGACCTTATAACGCTCGGGAACGACGGAAGCACGTAGCAGGCTTCTGATTGGCTGCCGTCCCGAGTATTAAAATTGCCAAACGAACCGAAATTCTGAAATTTCCAAACCGAATGAAGATTTCGAAATCGGAATAATTTATTCTGATTTTGAAATCTTTGTTCAAACATTTGCTTTACTTAATAAAGCAAATGGAAAAGTTGGACGCCCCGGGCGTCTGCACAGGCTTTATATCAGACACTGCATATATCCTTGGGTCTTCAGTAAGCCATGACTGAAGCTGCTGGCACGTAATTAATAAATTGTGTGCCAGCAGCCATTACTTTTTATTATGCATTGCATCCTCCTGGAGCCCTGGGTAGAGGGATTTCCTCCCCGCCCACATACTCTACGCAGCCAATCGCAAGCGAGCTTTGAACAGAAAAATACGCGCAATACAACACCTGTTATGTTTTGACTCCTTTTCTCTACTTCTGTAAAAGTCGTTTTTGAAACTTACCCTTTTGTCTCTCTTTGGTTTTGCTGTGGTGCCTCATGTATTGGTAAATTCGCACACTTCCTGATAGATTTTGTGGGTAAGTTCAGTTTGTAATCGTTGATAATAAGTTTCTATTTTCAGGAGAGCACTCACAAACTGTGGGTACCCTCAGTGGTCATTTAACAAATGTCAGAAAGAAAGAATAAGGAATGAAACCAAAAATTCTGAAGATACAAAAAGGAGATGAGTAGCAGTACCTTGCATTGCAGGAGTTCTGAAAAACTACAAAGAGTCCTTTGTCAACACATAATTTCTATTTATTTCAAACTGATAAACACTTTAAGGCAAAAATTAGTGCATCCAAAAACAACTAAATCCTTCATTAAACCGGTTTGGTGGGGTGAGGTTCAATTTGGATCGTTCATACAATAGCCTGCTTAGGCAACATAGGATTAGTAATACTGATGAGGTGATACCGGTCGAAGTGGGGTATTCAGACCAGTCGTTAGTAATGACAATAGGAACAATCAGTGGAGCTGCAGGGAGTAGTCCTCTGCTCCCCCCAACCTGAGAGCCGGGACCTATCATAGCAGAGTCCGGCACCGCCATGTCTGGACAGCAGGGATATATATAGGGCCTAAACTACCAGTAAGACTTTAGTTTGCTGACGAAGTTTCTTGGATAAGACGCGGAACGTCCGACACCTTCAAAGAAGTACAGATGACGGCTGAAGAAACCTTTCATCGATGGACCACTCCTGTACGACTGAGAGCTTACACAGAAATAATAATAATAATAATAATAATAATAATGATGATACATTTCATTGATAAGCGCCTTTCAAAACTCTGAAGGTCACTTTATAGTCACAGGATAATTTTTTCTGTGGGTGAGCAGCGGTAGCCACACGCGCCAGCGTTCACTCAACCCAGAATAACTCAAATAGAAAGCTAGCTGGCTAATACTTAGCTAATAGATAGCTAGCCAGATAGTCGCTAGGTAGTGTTTGGACTCATTTGTCATTTACGCTTGACTGACCGCTATATCCCGTTGAGTCCAATCTTCTGTCCAACTTGGTCCTGAATGCCAAGGGGGGGAGGCCATGCCTCATTGAGAAACATTAGCGGATCAAGTAGGCAGCAAGAACTCCATAAGTCACAATGTTCAAGCCCATAATTCTACTACCGTTACGGGCTGTTATCATTTTACATTCCACCGCCGGATATCACCCGGTCAGATATATGCGGTGGATCTGCGGTCATTTGCAATCGTTTGTAATCCGGTCAAGACATGGCCGTTTCCTAAACAGCCGACACCATTTTTTGGTTTCCTAACTGACAGCAGAAAAACGTTTTATAGCATCTAAAATACCCAAAACACGCAGGCTGATATTTTTAGTCAAATGAAAAACACCAATAAAAATGACTTAGTGTCCCAAAACTACTTCAAAACGCCCCCTTATTCAAGACGTCTTGCCTTGCTCGAGAATCAAAACAATGGCTTCAGATTCGGAGAAGATGCTTTCTTGTTACTCATCCAGTTATGAATATGATTCAAATAGTTCTGAAGAGGAAAGCATAAATGTTTGCAATCGATTAAAGAAGTCCTTCTGTGTAATTTTGAGGTGTCTGGACTCCAATTTAGCTTCCCAGAAAAGCTACAAGCTCTGTTGGAAATGGGCTGATTTTTCTGCTGTGAATTTGTGTCAACTAGTATCAAATAGTAGTCTTGGTGCAACACACAATTCACCATCGTGTTATTTATGTGTTTTCCTTCTAATATCGCCATCAACACGGATCAAGTTTTCAGACCAAACAAAGTACCCAAAATGCATCGTGTGTTGCTTTCTCGGTCAGGGGCGTTCCAGATGTGACGTCACGGTAGATATCGTCACCAACTCAAAAACAAGACTTCCTGAATATTCAGCGTGAGTCTTAAAACGTAAAATATAGCTATATGCGGTGGAACCTTTGTAAAATACACTCAGTAGAAGTCATTTGAAGTGATTTTACAAATTATGGACACAACTTGTCCGGAGCCGTCGGTTGTCCTTTAAGTGTGACTGTTAACTCATTCACTGCCCTTCACAATTTTTTGGGGAATTGAAAATATGACGTAGAGCGCTATTCCCGAATTTGTTCGTTTTTTTTTTCATGCTTGGGTACCGATAAAGCGCTGGCCATGGCCTCTGGCAATGTTTTTTTTCTTTTTTACAAGGAGCAGCATTTGCCTTTTGTGCATGTTAGCCATTTGTTCCAGCTTCAGCTGTTGTTAAAGCGCGATACTAACCAATATGTATGTGCTAATGCACCCCTACTTACGAACATTCTAGTTACGAACAACGGTTCATATGACCATTTTTGTAGTATTCTCTTCAGTTGTACATTTACATAGTTTTAGAGCATATAATTGTTTCAATGTTTATTTTGCAAAAAGGTTCTTAAAAACCCACATTTTTAAAAACTATTTTAACTCATTCACTGCCATTTCCGAATTTGTTTGGGTTTTGCAGGGGTGCTCTCCATGGCCTCCAGCAATGTTTTCTCACTTCCACAAGAAGGCAGCATTCCCCTTTTTCCCATGTTAGGACGTTCCAGCTTCAGCTGTTAAGCGCTATATAAACCAATATGTATGTATTGCATTGTATTTTGGACAGCTGCCCTCATTTCCAGCTCATATAACTCCAGATCCATATAATTTAGGAATTAACTTTTTTCTGATGAAAGAATACAGTCTCCGACCTCTCACGCTGTGTTGAATGTATATGAATAGTCCTAAAACTCAATATTCTGTGGATCCTGGAATTCAAGTGACAATGACAAAAATCTTGGCAGTGGAGTGGACACATTGTCACACCGTCTGGCAATGAATGCATTAATAGTGCGTCGCCAAACAACATTAGAAATATTCCATAACTTAAAATCTTGGACAGAAAATGAGTGTAAATGAATAGTCCACTTTGTCTTTTATAAGATAGTGAGCCATATTAGACGTACCAGACATGCGAACACAATCTGATTTCTTCCAATGGCTCCAAAGTAGGATGTCAAGTACCAACAGTAAACAAGCCCGCAAACTGAAAATCAAGGTCAGTCAAGGTCAGCTGGATGTTTGCAGGCTTTTTGAGGCGCTTCAAAGCAGTTGCCATTATATTTGTCTAGACGACGCTTTTGTTGGTTCTGCGATCAGCGCGCTCGGATGATAATGACACCCAAGCTCCAAAACACAGCATTTGACAGACGAGCTGTTTGATTTCAGTTCGCACGGCAACATTGAGCCGGATCGGCAATGCGGGTGAGGACCCGCAGCGCAGGAAGTAGAGGCAAAAATAAAATAACTTTTTTTTCTTTACCTAAAAGTATTTTAATACGGGTCACTCAGTTAAGTATTTGTTTTTCAAGCTGTTGAGATAAACGGGCTTAGCAGACCCGATTCCTTCATCCCGTAAAGTCTTCTTCGACTCTGCCTTTCACTTTCCTCTTCCAACTTGTTAAAATCAAATCCTGCCTTAGCCTCTTAGAGAAAAGCCATTGGCCCATTTTCTTCCATTTTATCGTGCGCCCGTTGTATAATAGTTTACCATTTAATTCAGAAGGAAGCTCGGGAA
Source organism: Hippocampus bargibanti (assembly GCF_051943395.1). Taxonomy (NCBI): domain Eukaryota; kingdom Metazoa; phylum Chordata; class Actinopteri; order Syngnathiformes; family Syngnathidae; genus Hippocampus; species Hippocampus bargibanti. Next base: position 9,584,679 of record NC_142743.1, on the reverse strand, counting down.
AAGTCTAACGACGCAGAAGCAACACATCCAGATTCGACTTGAGTTAATGAATCTTTGTATACAGACACTCCCCTACTTACCAACATTCAAAGTACGAACATCAGTACATATGAACATTTTTTGTAGTAACATATGTAGTATTCTCACCAGTTGTACATGTACATATCTTCATAGAGCATATATTTTATTAAATGTTTCTTTTTCAGTACAAACCAATACAGGTTACTTATACAAGACTTAAAAATACTTGTACAACCCTTAAACATACTTGTATAAACCTTAAACATACATTCCATAGAAAATATAACACTGAAGCAATTTATGAACGAATTCACCTTGCAAACGGCCGTTCGGAATGTATCTCGTTCGTAAGTTGGGGAGCGTCTGTATAAATTCTTGTTTTCACCTGCATGCCCCACTGAGTCAGACCAATAAAATTATTACAAAATGTAATTTTCAAGTTAAAGGAAAAAATGGGGAAAAAAAGTTTTTTTGCAGTAACATATGTAGTATTCTCTCTAGTTGTACATGTACATATCTTTATAGAGCTTATATTTTATCAACTGTTTATTTTTCACTACAAACCAATATACAACAAGGAAATATGGGGGAAACAGTTTTGAGGAAAATAGTCAAGTGTATATATTTGTCGGAAGAACAACATAGGGACAAAAGGCATCAAATGCTCTGTCGTAACTGATCCGACCCATGAGGCTTCCTTTTGCGCACACACACATATATATATATACACACACATTTCTCTCTCTCTGTCTCTGGCCCGCAGCAACAGATGCTGGCACACACACAAGAGCGGCTTCCTTTGAATCTCCTTCACTCTCTGCTTCCATTACTTACTCTCTCTATCGTTGTTGCTCCTCTCGTCCGACAGATAAAATGGCAGTCATCCTTGGCTCTGATCGTAAACAACAAATGAGGGCCGCGGCGAGAGTACAAGGAAACCGGCGTGCCACGGTTAAGACGAAGTTGGGGGGGGGGAGATGAGGGCAGGGGCGGGGTTGGCGGGAGTGTGAGTAGAGTGTAAAAAGAGAGAAAGGCATTGGCTATTTGATAGTGTCAGCTGTATAGAGGAGATACAGACAGGCCATTCATCTCAATGGATCCAATAGCGGTCTCAGAGGAGTCCGTAAACACAAAACCGCACTCACTTAAACTGAGGGCACCTGATGGAACTTAGATGCAGATGAGCTCTTTCATACACAAACCAGTTCAAGTTTCCTATAAAGCTATAAAAAAAATCTCCAGAGTTGTATGTCATGTTGAGTTGACTAGGAAAGAGAGGTGTGGGGAAAAAATGGCCGGCTTTGTAAGTGGAGCGGTTTGTGCGCATGTTCCCCGTCAGCGAGCGACGTGTCATGAGTGAGTGAAATAGAAGGAGAGAACGGAGAAGTCTGGAAGCCATTACATTAAGCACCCTGTACTCTTTCGTACTTATATCACAGGGGACAGCATGAAAATGGTACTTTTCCACATTGCTTATTTTTGTAAGCCACGGTATCTAACAAACATCCACTGGCTGAACGAGGCTATTGCCGTATTGTCGGTCTTGACTGGAACTTGCGGTAAAAATTAGCAACGGTTAGCATCAACTCCATAATAATAATGTTAATAATAATAATAATAATAATAATAATAATAATAATAATAATAATACATTTCATTGATAAGAGCCTTTCAAAACTCTCAAGTCCTCAGGGAACTGTTCCCAGTTCCTAATGACCTAAGTTCAGTGACCATTCTTCCTCGTCATAAGTCAAGATTTTGCTTCACTGCAGAAGGTTATTCACTGAATACCTCTTTTGCTTCTCATTCTGGTTTGGCTACCTTTGCCACTTGGGGGTGGTATTACTCAAAACAGACAGGCGGTGTTCATTGAAACAACCCAACTGCTTTCTACGGCAATAATATTATTCGTTCTTTAACTCATTCACTGACATTTATTCGGGAATTGAAAAGCATGACGTTGAGAGCCATTCCCAACTTTGTTCAGATTTGTGATTTTTCTTGCTTGGGGGGGGGCTGAAAATTTGGTCTTTAATTACAGTAAAGTCTCGTTATATCGATATTCTCGGGAGTCCGAAAAATATCGATATAACCGGGACTATCGATATATCCGACCCTGTTTGCATGTAATTGTCTCTGTGCGGTCATAGAAATAGTATCGTAATAAGCGGTACTATCGATATAACCGATATCGATATAACGAGACTTTACTGTAGTTACATGACCAGACATGTCATTGAAAACAATTGTATCTCAAAGCATATTTCCCCACTGAAATAAATGGAGGGGTTATTAATCCGTTCCAACCCCTCCTAAATCTGGCAAATTTTGATTTCAAAATATTTTATTTTCCAAACATTTTATGCTATATCACATTGCGTTTGTTTATCTTTCTAACACAAATTTAACCACTCCAAAAAATGTCTGGGGCAAGGGAGTTTTAATGTACCGTTTTCGTCTTTTTTGTTAAATAAATACATGCTAAATGAATAAATACACAAATAAGCAAACAAACAGATGAATAAATATATTAATAAACAAATAAATAAATACATTCAAACAATTGTCAAAATTGTCCAATTAAATTAGTCATGTCCAAGTAGCATTAGCATTAAGCAAAAGGCAGGTATGGCTAAGCTTTGTGGTTGTTTTGAAGAAACAATGGGAAGTTCCTTTTTGTTTGATGTTTAGTTTGATAGATAATGCTTGAAACCTCTTTTTTTCCTTAACAATTGTTCACTGTTTACCAAACTTTTACCAAACATTATAAGCAGTATAACGAAGTGGCCATATCTCAAGAACATTCCTTTGGGCAATATCCTTGCGTGTTAAGAGCACTGTCTGTTGTTGCTTCATCGCGTTTTGACATGACGGTGGCAAAATGGAGTCCATAAACTAATGTTATATTGACTTGTGGCCCAAACACAAGCACTAAAAAAACAAAAAAAGCGGAACTATTACTCATAATAAAACCAAAAATAATAATGGTTGCCAAAATAAATGTCTGCCCATCCATGTCTGTGAGATTCAGCCTATTCTAGTTGCCTTTTGGTAAGGGAGAGTAATTATTCAATGATCAAGTACTACTTAATTTGTTTTCAAATTGCCACCTCTCATAACTTGGGGATGAGGGGAGTGATTTATCATGGCATTTTCTTCACAGATCCACCATATAAGCACATGACTACATTTCCAATCAATTGATTCGAGCTAGCAGCTAAAGCCGCCCATTCGCTTTCACCATATAACTCGACGACTTCACAATCAGGTCCAAACAATCACTTGGTTTGCGCCTTGATGTCCGATGCGGTTCTTGATGATGGTGGCTTATTTTTTTGGGGGAGATAAGCTCGCTGTGTGGTTGGAGTGAAATCATCTCATTCGTTATAATCAGACAGCGGTGTCATTTAAAAGTCTATTTGCAGAACTCGGATTGTATTGACATTTTTTTCCACACTAACACACGTTCACACCCACCCCCCATGTTCTCCTTGTCCTCAGCAGGGAAAAGAAAAACAGCATTCTTGTACGATATTGTCCATCCCATCGCTCTGCCCTATTCAGCGGCCATTATTCCGCTCACTCCGCTGCCTTTTTTTCCCCCGTCTCGGCGAAATCAACTTGTTTAGTATTCCGCTGCCGACGCCGCGGAAGAACAATCACAGTTTCGTCCTTTCCTCATCTGGCTGCGCGTTTATTCGTCTGAGCCAGTTGGTTTCATTGCCAAATGGCCCGCCTGACTCCATGTTTACCCTCTGTTTTGCGCATTCGTCACTCGTAATGCGACGTTACCATTTTTAATTACGACACCGTGATGACGGTTCGAAGTTTTAGTAAAGAGGCATGACGGAGTGTCTATTATTTTGTTTCCCTCCCTCCTTCAATCCTCTCCACCGTTGACATGTAATTTGCAAGGGAAGGGGGCTGTTTATGTTAAGGAGGAGAGACGACAGATGGGTAGATCCAACAAGTAAATCATCACCATGTCGGCGTAATCGATGAATTGAGTTCAGAGGTCACATGACTTTTCTCGATGCAGATGCCGGTTCACTCTCTATTCTCATCCTTCTTGACTTGATCACAGCTTTTGACACCATTCCTCACCCATCCTGCTCAACAGACTGCACTCGAGGCATCACACACACCCCACTTCGCTGGTTTCACTCCTATGTCACTGGCCACTCACAGTTTATCCAAATTAACTCATTCACTTCACGGTCCTCTCCTGTATCTTCTGGTGTGCCCCAAGGGTCTGTCCTGGGGTCCCTTCCCTTTATTACCTACCTTCTTCCCCTTGGCAATATTTTCCGCAATTTTGGCATTCACTTTCGCTGCTTCGCAGATGACACCCAACTCTCCCTTTCCAGCAAACCTGATGCCTCTCTTCCACCTTCATCCCTTTCACTTTGCCTCTCAGAAATAAATCCTGGCTTTCCCATAACTTCCTCAAACTTAACATCGAAAAAACTGAACTTCTCCTTGTGGGTACGAAATCCACCCTATACAAAGCAAACTGTTTCTCTCTCACCATTGACAGTTCAACCGTGTCCCCCTCCCTTCCGGTTAAGAGCCTGGGTGTCATCCTCAATAGCTCACTATCTTTGCACTGCCATATAAATAACATAATTCGGTCTGCATATTTCCACCTCCGTAATATCAATCGTCTCCGTCCTTCTCTCACCCCTCACACCGCTGCTATCCTTATCCACAGTCTTGTCACCTCCCGTGTCGACTATTGTAACTCACTTCTTTTCGGTGTCAATCAAAAATGTCCCCATCAACTCCAACTAGTCCAAAATTCCTCAGCCCAGATCATCACTAAAACACCCTCCTTTCACCACATCACTCCTGTCCTCCAGCGGCTCCACTGGCTCCATGTGAAACTTCATATTAAATTCAAAATTCTTCTGTCTACATTTAAAGCCATCCATAACCCTGCCCCCTATCTGTCTGACCACTTTCAAATTTCCGTTCCCTCTCGGTCCCTCAGATCCTCATCCTCCCTCCACCTCTGTGTGCCCTCTGCCTGACTCACCACGATGGGGTGCAGAGCTTTCAGCCGCTCTGCTCCCAAACTCTCTAACTCACTTCCACCCAACATCCGTAATATTGACTCCCTTCCTACTTTCAAATCCCACCTCAAGAGCCATCTTTTAATGTTAAAATTGCATTCATGGTCTAGTTTAATCAGCTATTTTATTATTTATCATTTTATTTATGGTTTTATTGTTCTGTGTATTGTTCTTTTTTCTTCTTTCTTTTTCTTTAAAGTGTCCTTGGGTGTTCAAAAAGGCGCTTGTAAATTAAATGTATTATTATTATTGATATGGCTGATGATGCACATCTGTGGGATATTTTGTGATGGTGTGCGCATGTGTGTGAGTGCGTGTTAGTGCGTGTTTGCTGGGAAATGGTCATCGGTTTCCTTGTAAAACATGATTATAATCTGTAGGTCACGTGCATGGGATTGATTCATCACAAGGTATATGCATCATTGTCAAACACACACACACACACACACACACACACACACACACAGGCACACCCAAACGACTACACAAACACTGTCGACACAACTACGTACACACTATTGACGCAACTACACAAACACACACACACACACACTATGGACATAACTACACACACACACACTATAGACAACTACACACACAACACGCACACAACCACACTATTGGCACATCTAGACACTCACACAACTACACACACACACACACACACACTATTGACACAACTACACATACGCAAACACACACAACTACGCACACTCACAACTACACACACACAAACACACACCTACACACACACTATCGACACAACTATACACACGCAAACACACAAAACTGCGCACACACACACACACACACACACACACACACACACACACACACACACACACTGACGCACCTACCCACACACATGACGCACCTACCCACACACAAGCACACACAACTAAACTTACACAATATCAACACTACTACACACATGCACACAAATACACACTACACACACAAACACACACCCTATGAACACAACTACACACACACACACACACACACACACTATCGACACAACTATACACGCACACACTATCGACAATTACACACACGTACACACACAGTTAAATAACTGGTCAAATGGTGGCTCTGTGGCGTTGACACAGGTCACAAGAGGTCACACAGTCTGTTTGCCTGAAAGCGCTTTTGTCATTTCACTTTGGTCGAAGCCACAAATCCACACCCCCTTTAAAAAAAAAATCAACAGCTTTATCTTCGGTTCTTAATATGGTCGTTCCCCCCAAAAAAACTCCACAGCTTTATCCGTGTTCCTAAATATGGGCGTGTCACCCTGCCCCCACTTACACCCACACTTCTTGAATAACAGGGCTGGAATGTGAAACTTGGGGGAAATGACAAGCGAGTGACAGAGGCTTCATGGTTGAGCCTTGTTTGGAAGAACTTCTTTTGTATATGCTTCCTCACAACGGCTACTCACAGCTTTTTTTTGTCTTTTTAAACAGATGCTAATGTTTTTATCGCGCCGCATCCAATCCTGTTTTTTACAGTTCCGAAACCTGAAAAGATGTCTTTCTGCCATTCGTCACACTGCAGTAAGGCTCATCCCGGTTTGTGCGATGATTTCAAAAGACTTTTCTTTTTTGGCGACTGAATTATATATCAAAACCCAGAACCTACAATTGTAGTCTATGACCATTAGTGCATATTGCTACATGAGCTACGCCACATCTGACTTACTTCTGTTACAATAGCTAAAGAAACAAATTTAATTAAACAGCAATTGAAAGCTGTTTGTTTTCATTCAGAGGTTCTAACTTTCGTCATCTGCCATCTTGCGTTACCGATATCGAGCTCTAATCACCTTGCATTTGTTTCGGTGCATTCCAAAGTCGTCATAGGGGATATTTCAGGCTTTTTTTGTGATACGCCGGAAACTGCCGAAAAAGATCATCGAATATTCATTTACCCACGGTGCATTGCATTGTTTACATCGATCATGGTGGATGTTTGCAATATGGAGCGTGAGAACAGGAGTAAAATTCTAAAATACATGCAAGACAAGCAGCAAACAAACATATTCTCGGTTTTTGACAAACAACCGAATAAGTCTACGGAGGGTAGTGACAATTCGTTGTAGCAAACTGGATGGCTGGATGGATGGATATGCCTTTATTAGTCTCACAGTGGAGAAATTTCCATTTCACAGCAGCAAAGTGATGAAAGCTGCTATTCATGATTTGAATTTTAGTGGCTAATGGGAATGATATCAGAGCTGTTGCAGCACGTTGGAAATCTTCAAAGCAAAGACATTTGTTTCAGTAGACACTAGTAAGAAATATATTGCTAATTGTGTTGTCTTTATCTTCTCCGTAATACCATACAATATCAAAATAGCACACGATTGGTTATGCAGTAACTAAAGAAAATTGAAAATTTGATGTAAGAATAAATTATTTTACTTAAATTAAAATTGTTGAGATATTCAATAAATAAATTTTAGTCAAATAATGTATTTTTCATTTGCAATTTAGGAATACAGACGCTCCTCTATTTACGAACATTCAAGTTACCAACAACGGTACATACACATTTTTGAATGTTTCGCTCCAGTTGTGCATGTACATATCTTTATAGAGCATATATTTTATTAAATGTTTATTGTTCAGTACAAACCAATACAGGTTACTGATACAAGCCTTAAACATACTTAAATAACTTATGAACGAATTCACCTTACGAACGACCACTCGGAACGTATCTCGTTCATAAATTGGGGAGCGTCTATCATGTTCCAATGACTGTATTTTGGTTTATTTCAATTCGTTTTGCATACTTTGGCTTTATACTGTAGTTAAATCGGGCCCATGTATTTTAGAATTCGGCCCCCTTTTCAGACATAGCATTCAATTTAATCTCAAATTGTATGCTTTTATCTGACTTTGACCCATCATATGCATCCCTAAATCCGCATCATCTATCCTCTCCCCCTGTTTTAAAAAAAGACAACAAACTGTAATCGATTCTTAACTATCATATTGAGAGGAGTGTGTTCCAAAAGCCAGCCAGCTAATTGATTGTAGCTGCATTAGCTTGATGAGCTTTCCATGCACACTTTTTCCCTGCCCACTTTTTTGGACCCAATCCATTTTGTCTCACGACTGTCTGCAGTTTGGCCAGGCTTGGAGTCAGCAAAGCTTTTTTGCTTTATTTTTGCTCCAAGTCCACTTTTTCCACTTGCTATTTTTTTTAAATCTATCATACAAAGAATCCCCCTTTCAATCCCTTCCCCCTGAAAAAAGAACAGAAAAAGAAATAAACACACAAACACTTCATGCGATCTGCTTTTGAAAATTGTTCTTGTGGGGAAAAAAAAGTGGTATTGTGGCACTAAAAGTAGCTCTTGATCAGTGTGTGTTTTTCCTCTGGCTTGTAAGAAAGTAAAAGAACGATAGAGAGAGCGAGAAGAGCAGGCGGGTGTTCGCAAGCTGATACTGGAGTTGAGGAACTGCTGGCAGATCTGCACCGTGATATCGGCAGACATGTTTGATAAAGATGCCGTGACGCTTCCAACAAATTACAAGCATCTTGTGGATCTCAGGCAGTAAATTGCACCCACAAACACAACACACACATTCACTGCACTCGGATGCATTTGGAATGCTGCTTGTTGCCTCTGGGAAAACATCATATTTAAAGAATATGTTCATATCTTGACAGCTGAATCATAAAAACAAAGCTCACCTCGGCAGACACTTTGAAGAAACGGTGTAAATCTGAGCAACAAATCAATCGTGTATCACATACAACGCGCAGTCGTCAGAAAGAGCATTCTGCGTTTTGTAATAAGATTTGATGAAATTGAGTGTGCAGAGTAGGACATGGTATATTCAATTTACAAGCCGCTAAAATGATCATTGTTGTAGAAATGTCATATTTATCTTTGATTGTATTGTGATTCTTATTTTTCACAGTCGAAAGTTGTCAACAGGGTGTTGCTAAATGTCATTTCTTCTCAAATATCGACCGAATTGTTCCTTAAGCTACAATTGACCTGATTGATTCATTAGTTTGTCATGATTTGAGTAAGCCGTAAGTGCAAACTTGAGATAGGAGTAAACTTGCATCAAATCAGAATTTTCTGTCAAACTAAGCATAAAATCAAGAGAATGACACGTCTGTGTAAGCTCTCAGTCGTACAGGAGTGGACCATCGATGAAAAGGTTTCTTCAGCCGTCATCTGTACTTCTTTAAAGGTATCAGACGTTTCGCGTCTTATCCAATATGCTTCTTCAGCGAACTAAAGTGTTACTGGTAGTTTCGGCCCTATATATATATATATATATGTGTGTGTGTGTGTATCCCTAAAAAAATATGCTGAAGAGACAAAAATGAGAGCAGTAGCAGTACCTTGCATTGCAGGAGTTCTGAAAAACTACAAATAGTCCTTTGTCAACACAAAATTCCTACTTATTTCAAACCGATAAACACTTTAAGGCAAAAATTAGTGCATCCAAAAGATAGGCTGCCAAATGAAAAACAAAGTAATGTAGTTTATTCAATACATTTTAAGAATGAAAATTGTAAAGAACAATACATTGGGGAGACTAAACAAATTCTCATAAAAAGATTTTATCAACATCGCAGGGATAATACTAGTGGGCCTCAATCAGCAGTACATATGCACCTAAAAGCTAGCAACCACTCATTTGACGTCAATGAGGTTGAAATCTTAGCGAAAGAACATAGATGGTTTGAAAGGGGAGTAAAAGAAGCGGTTTTCATAAAACAACAAAATCCTTCACTAAACCGATATAGTGGTGTGAAACCTTTTCATCAAGAGAATGACACCTTTTTTTCACACAAACAAACACAAGCTGAACAACAGCCCCTCGCTAGCTTAATACTGATGATAGCAGCGGTCTGGCAAGTAGCAGCGGTTTGGCAAGTAGCAAACGTTTCCTCAAAAGAGAGGTTTCAGTCTGCTTAATCCTTTTCAATCGAAGGTTTCATGTCAAACTAAACATTTAACAAAGCAAGTTATATAGAAAAATTACGTTACCCAATTGATTATATTCAGATGTTCAAAATGTGAACACCTGATCAATGTTAACATTTTTAATTCATTCACTGCCAGACAATGTGTAAAATGTGTTCAGGGTTTTTGTCATTCTCACTCAAATTCCAAAGCCCACAGAATATTGACTTTTAGGACTACATAAACATTCAATACAGCATAAGAAACGTACTGCTTCTATCAGAAAAAAAGAGTTAATTCCTAAGTGATATTGGTCTGGAGTAATATGGGATAAAATGAGGGCAGCTGTACAAAGGCAAATGCTGCCGCCTCATGGAAGGGGAAAAAAACATTGCCAGAAGTCTCACCAGCCAATGCTTTATCGGTAACCCCGCAAGAAAAACCAAAACCCGAACAAATTTAGGAATGGCACTCCATGTCATATTTTCAATTCGCGAATAAATTCCAAAATGGCAGTGAAGGAGTTAAAAATGATAAAAATGGCTGTACACGTTTTTCACAGGGCAGTGGTGATATGATCACAGGGCTGTTTTCATTAAGAAAACAAATTGAAATCAAAATTCGCCAGATTTAGGAGGCGTTGGAACGGATAAATAACACCTCCATTCATTTCAATGGAAAAAGACGCTTTGAGATACAATTGTCTGTCAGATCATGTAACTAATTAAAGACCAAATTCTCAGCAGACACCCATTGCGGCTCTCAGATTAACCACATTTTTGAAAAATCAGCATCAGTGCTTGCAAACAAAAAAAAAAAATCTGTCGATGAAGTTTTCAGCCGCTGCCTTTTTTCACTGCACAACAAGCACCAAAATGAGTCGTTTCTAAGAAAAGAACTGCACTCTTATATAGGACAAAAAAAAAACCAATATGCACTGACTCAATCTATCCATTTTTTTGCCAGTTTTTTTTCCTCCCCCATTCGTCAACTTCCGTTTCGTTTTCTCCAAGGAGCTTTTTACACCGCTGCCAAGCCTAAATACAAGTTTGAAAGGGGCTGTTCACACATGTCACCCCTTGAATGCAAATCTGTTTTTATGGAAATTGCCCACCAAATATCCGATCATTTTAGCACATTTCAAACCACCGGAGCGTCACTTTTAATCTCAATGATTTAACGACTGCCCTTTTTTCAGAGACCTGAGCAAAGTGAGTGGTCATTTTAGCACATTTTTTTTTGCTAGCCTCTCTATCACTTAGTAATGACAGAGAACGCCGGTGACTCATAAAAAAGGCATGGAGCATCCACAAAGAGACAAAGTCACTTGCATCCTCAAGCCACTCCATCCGATTCTTCAGTCGCCCAAAGTGCTTTTTACCTGAGAATAGACTTTTTCCCTTCCAGGCACTTGGCCAATTCAGAGCTGCCATCTTGTAGCTTTTACCTCGCAAGCTTGTCATTACATCACCAATCAAGCTTGTGACAACTTGAAGTTAAGCGTAGAGAGACTCTCCAATGTGATTTATAAGTCGTACATTGTTTGCTGGTGAACTGCGGAATTGAGCTACAGGCCTCATCTCCAAATTGCTCGGGAAAAATTGATTGTGTTCCTCGTCTCATTTATCACACGCCGCACCCCCTTTGACCATTCTTATATTAGTATGCGATGCATATGTATATGAGACCTTTCAATGGTGTGTAAGGCTTCGCTTTTGTCATGCCGTCTGTGACTTTCTGGACAGGTGTACCCGTTATATGCACATTATATGAGGCACATATTCAATAATAGCCAGGCTCAAATGCATTAAGCGTGCCGGCGCATGTGTCATTTTGACATGTGGCCGTTGGAGTGATTGAGTTTCTGGTGACGTGTACGTGTTCATCTGCGTGACGTGCATTTGTCAGGTTTTGTGGACCTTGTCATTTTCTTTTACAGTGAAAATGGATAGAAGTAATTTTTTAAAAGACAATGACCAGCAAATCAGGGATGTGTATAATGTATGAATACAGAAGGGATAAAAATCTCTGAAGGGTGTCTAAAATGCCAGTTGTCCACGTTTACAATCGGGAAAGACACCTGCTGCTTCTCGAGGAGAATGGCCTATACTTATGTGATTCACCTTGACTCATTCACTGTCAGACGATGTGCAAGAATGTGACCACTCTCGTGTCAGGGTTTTTCACTGAAATTGCAAGACCCACTGAATATTGAGTTTTCGGATTACTTAAACATTCAATGCAGATTAAGAAACCGTAGACTCTCTTCTTTTATCAGAAGAAAAGGAGTTACTGGTAATCCCCAAGTTATTTTGGTCTGGAGCTTCAAATGGTAAAAAAAGGCAGAGGTCTGACCAGCGTTTTATCGGCACCCTTTGCAAAAAAAACCCTAGCTAGCTATTAAAGATAATATATGGCCTGTGGGAGCCCACAGGCTGGCTAGCTGGCTAATAGATAGCTCAATAGCTTATAGCTAACTATAGCCAGGCAGCCAGCCAGATAACTAATAGATACGTAGATAACACGACTGTATGACTGAAAGCCTGGAGATAAGCGCTACATTATTGCAAGACCAGCGTTCACCCATTCTGAGGCACGGTTGCGCTTCTCTATATCACATTCACTTGTTTCCGGATTTGAACCAAGTGCTTGTGCATCGGTGCTGTGGTGGCTATTTCCATTTGCTTCAGAGACGGCAAAGCACTTTTAGCACCACCTCTGCCCTTTTATTTCACATCCCATGCAGAAAACCTATTTTGTCGTTGCTCGGCGGGCTGAAATGTATGTAAAATTCTCTTTGGGGTCATCCGTGCTCACGTTTGTGCTGAGACTGTGTGTGTATGCGCGCGTGTGTGTCTCACTTTAGATCCTGTCACTAGGCTGGCGCACTGGGTGCGACATCAACATATAGCCTGGGGCAGCCTGGCAACATCCCGCAGGCAGTTGGGGGGAGTTGCGAGCTTTCACAACCTTCACAAACTCCAGCAAAATTGTAGTTTTAGCCTATTTGATGCGCTCGGTACCTGACACGGTCCAACTTTTTTTCCCCTTCTGATCGATCAAAGACAGAAGAAGGCTGAGATCAGCCAAAGAATGAAAGAAAGTGCTTCCAGACAAGATGGTGCACGGACAATTAGTTTTTTTTCTTCTCCATACTCTGCTGGAATGAAAAAAAAGTCTTCTTTCTATTACGGGTACACGGAGTTCTCCGTTCACTCCCTCATTAGAGAAAGCGCCCGAGTAAGGAAGAAAGATGTACAAAGATGGCGATGAAAGATGCAAATCATGAAAGTTTGGAGTGTTTATGCCTGACATAAGCTAGTTAGTTTAGCCAGCAATCAAAACAGCTTTTTAACAACTGCGTCGATCCCTTCTGGGACCCTCGGTCAATCTCACACCACCCCCCCCCCCTTTCCAATAATGGTGCACAACAGTTTACGAAGTCATTTTTTTGCCATAAGCCACATTGTAGTTACGTATAGAGCGCCCCAGAAAATAATGAATAACTAGTTTTCAAATTTGAAGTAAAAAAATCATGACTTATTGTGGTTTACATATGACAGTTTGAATTTTTTTTTCGGCCTTTAGCAAGCATCATGGCACTTGACATGCTTGATTTTCTTTCTCGGGCCGAATAAAAAAATGTGGCGGGCCAGATTTGGCCCCTGGGCCTTGACTTTCACACCTATGTCATAAATAAAAGATGGCAAGCCAGATTCAACCTCCATTTTTTAAAATTCAATCTAAAGTGCTCTATTTGCCTGACAAATCGGTTTAGCTGAGATTTCGGGAGAAGATCTCTCAAGTGTTATTGGTGGAGCCATATATTTTTCCCGTGCAAATTATCTCCTCAGGACCTCTCAGAGGAATGTATTTTTCTCAGTGAAGAATTCTCGAATGCACGCGCTTATTTCTATTTTTTTTCTTTCTTGTTGACCTTTAGAGCAGCTTAAATGTTGGCTGCATATGCATGAGAGGGGTCTGAGAGCTTAGGCTAACTTTTTTTTTCCGGACTGAATTTATTAACTCATTCACTGCCAGAGATATGCAAAAATGTGTCCACTCCAGTGTCAGGGTTTTTGTCATTGTCACTCGAAATCCAGTTATAGGACTATTGAGTTTTAGGACTACATAAACATTCAATGCATCATAAAAAACGTAAACAATGATATGGGTCTGGAGTTATCTGAGCTTGAAATGAGGGTGGCTGTCCAGAATACAATACATACATACAGTAAAGTCTCATTATATCGATATTCAAGGGAGTCCGAAAAAATATCGATATAACCGGGACTATCGATATATCCGACCCTGTTTGCATGTAATTTTCTCCGTGCGTGCATAGAAATAGTATCGATATAACCGGGACTATCGATATATCCGATATCGATATGACGAGACTTTACTGTATTTGTTTATATCGTGCTTTAACAAGAGCTAAACATAGGACAAAGCTAACATGGAAAAAAGCGGAAATGCTCCCGCCTTGTGGAAGGGGAAAACTTTACCAGAGACCATGACCAGCGTTTTACCCGCACCAAATAAGAAAAAAACAAAACCCGAACAAATTCGGGAATGGCGCACTGTCATATTTTTAATTCCCGAATACATTTGTGAATGGCAGTGAATGAGGTTAGAAAAAGAATAAAAATACAGTGATACCTTGGCTTAATTAGTTCCCAGACAGTGTGTGAGGCGAAAGGTGTGTATTCCAAAAATTAATTTCCCATATGAAATGAGTATAATCCGTTCCCAGGTACCCATAAAACACAATTTTCTAATTTCCTAAGCCTTAAAACTACACAAAATATACCTTATTTTATGTATAATAAATGTGCTCTGGTATTATAATTAAAGAAATAAACTGTACTGTAAAGTCGTTTTATTGACCTTTGTGATGGTCGTTGATGGCTTGATGGAATGGAGTGGCCGGTTTCATCACCATTAAACACTTGATGAGGAACATAGCCTTCTTCTTTCACCATGTTGAGGAATGATCCCTTGAAGGGGCTTTCTCTGCGATAATTTTACCTAGTTCCTCATCAATTGTGTTCTGTTTAGTTGTTGATAGCTTTTCGCATTAAGTGTACAGGTGGCTTGTGCGGGTTATTTGTGGAGCCTGATTGATGGGATATTTGAACCTTGCAGTCTACACTCTGCCTTTGAACTCAATGTTGAAACTCTCACTGTCGTCTGCCTGTCTCTTTCATGTTTAAACCACCTCCCCTCACTGCTGCGTTCTTGACCGATCACGTGACTTTAACTGAAGACTGGGGGTGGGGAATAGAGGACAAAAAACAAGCCGGCTGCCAATTTCTTTTATGGAGAAGGGCCTCACTCTCTGTCTGTAACCCCCACCCCCTCACTGCTGCGTTCTTGACCAATCACGTGGCTTTAACTGAAGACTGCGGGTGGGGAATAGAGGACCAAAGCAGCCGGCTGCCATTCCCTTGTTAAGAGAACGGGTTCGTTCGCGCGAACGACACATCACTCATTGTGGCAGCTCCGTGTGTATCCCGAAAAATAGTTTGTATGCCAAGGTTACATTTTCATAAATTTAACATTCGTAACCCAAAAAGTTCGTAATCCAAGGTGTTCATAAACCGAGGTATCACTGTACATTTATTTGGCCCACTGAGAATTTTGCGATGTACAGCAGCACATTTGTTTTTTGTCACTCTTTGTACTTGAATTCTTTAGCCATCTAAGACAGGCTTACAGATCTCTGCGTTTCAGTGATAACCGTTCTTCGCAGAAGATCAATAATATATGCCTGTAAGTGTTCACGTGTGGACAAAGCTAGTCATATTGCTATGTGGATGCTAACTGTTAGCCTTCGAGATATGGAATTTCCATGAGTATGTTCACATTCTGTTGTCTAGTTGTCAATGGCATTATTTATCTATTGTTTGCTTAGTTTGACAGAAACCCTCAACTAAGAGTGGTCATAAAGCCTATCTTTAATGCATATTTGCTAATTATTTTTGCCAAACATCCCAAGCAATCTTCAGCTTGTTGGGGAGTCATTGCCATGATACAGCAATGACCATATCTCAATCTAGTCCCATACCGCTTCACATTGAGCAAAGTCGCTCTTTGCGATTGAGACTTCTCCCTCGAAACCAGATATGACACTTGCATAATTCATGTACATACATTTGCAAGGTCCCTGTGCCCACCTTCCTCTGGTACTTGAGTCGGAGTCGTCGTTACAAAAAACGGACAGATGAATTCCACTTATCTTTCCCCATGCCAAGCGCCGCCGCCACCATCCCAAATAGCCTCCCATGATGCGTCGACCTCATCTTCTTTGACCACGCTCCCAAATCTGTCCCCACCCTCTATACCCTTTTGCACCCTCTTGCAGTTTTGTCATCCTTTCACCTCTGTATCACTCTCTTGGTCCTCCTGGCGGCCTCTCCACCCGCTTTCTGCGCCCCCATTTTCCCTAACAACCTCCTGGTGGGAAACTTATAATGCATCCCGTCTCCTCTCACAGGTTGCACCAATATGGCTGTTTGACCTGATGCATTTTAATGTGGCTTTTCCCCTTATCACATTCTTTCCCCAAAGTGTCACATTCGCTGATCTCTTTCACCTTGGCCCGCTAAGGCTGTGTGTGCATGTGTGTTAGTTTGTTTATAGCCGGGCAGAAAGAATGATGTGTCATAACTCATTTCATCTCGTTATCGCGCTTTCTTAAGGCTCCACGGGCACAAAAATGAGCAATTTTAACACAATTTTACTCTTTTATTGCATGCTGGCACATATTTGCTGCAGCTGTCTCTCTTCTTCTTCGCTCACATTCACAGAGAGAGACAGGGAAAGAGAGAGAATTCTCTTTGCAGAGTTTCAGTAATATATGCCTGTCAGTCTTGTCAACCGAATTAGCAGCATTCAATGGAATCAGTGTCTTTCAAGCGATAAAAAGCTGTTAAAATGTCCTTGTCTTGTAATAAAAAAGCAATGTTGTCTCTGCCCTAAGGTTTACAAACAAATATACTGAAAGTACCGTACATCTAAAATAAAGTGACGCCTTGGGATACAAGAGCCCCAACTTACAAGTTGTTGAAGAGCGACATATCGGTCGGAAAAAAAGCTAATTTGATCGTTATCGTTGTGCTTTCCATTATTTTCACTTCGAATGACCGAAGAATCACGTGAAGATGCTTAAAGGACAACCGACGCCTCCGGACAAGTTGTGTCCATAATTTGTAAAATCACTTCAAATGACTTCTATTGAGCGTATTTAACAAAGATTCCATGGCATATAGCTATATTTTACGTTTTGGGACACGCGCTGAATATTCAGGAAGTCTTGTTTTCGAATTGATGACGATGCCTGACGTGACGTCACGTCTGGAACGGCCCTGACCGAGAAAGATACACACAATGCATTTTGGGTACTTTGTTTGGTCTGAAAACATCGTGTTGATCCTTGTTGATGGCGAAATTAGAAGGAAAACACATAAATAACGCAATGGTGAATCGTTGTGTGTTGCACCAAGACTACGATTTGATTCTAGTTGACACAAATTCCCAGCAGACAAATCAGCCCATTTCCAACGGAGCTTGGGCGCCATCTTGTGCATTTTCTGGGACGCTACATTGGACTCCTCACGGCTCGAATTGATCCGGAAGGACTTCTTTAATCGATTGCAAACATTTATGCTTTCCTCTTCAGAACTATTTGAATCATATTCATAACTAGATGAGTAACAAGAAAGCATCTTCTCCGAATCTGAAGCCATTGTTTTGATTCTTGAGCAAGGCAAGACGTCCTGGCGTGACGTCACGAACAATGGGGCGGGACCTTCTGAAACCCGCAATTTCCGGGGTCATTTTGAAGTAATTTTGGGACATTTTAGGTCATTTTTAATGGTGTTTTGCATTTGACTAAAAATATCATCCTGCGTGTTTTGGGTATATTAGATGCTATAAAACGTTTTTCTGATGTCAGTTAGGAAACACAAAAATTGTGTTGGTTGTCCTTTAAGTTTTTGTGCAATTTTTTTTCACGATTAACTGCCAGACATGGGCAAAAATACATACATATTGTTTTATATAGTGCTTCAACAGCTGAAGCTGGAACAAAGCGCTAACATGGAAAAAAATGGAAAATTCTGGCCCCTTGTGTAAAAGAAAAATATTGCTAGATGCCATGGCCAGCACTTTCTCGGCACCCAAGCATGAAAAAACAAAACCCGAACAAATTCGGGAATGGCGCTTGCCATCATATTTTCAATTCCGGAATACATTTGATAATGGCAGTAAATGAATAAAAGCGATTATCTAATTGTTATAAATCTTGTTTTCAAGGATCATAAATCAGTTCTGAAATACTCACAGAGAATTAATTCGTTACACAAGATTTTACAGGTCACTGTGCAAACAGCACTGACATGGAATTAAATCCATCCATTCATTTTCTACCGTGCTTCTTCATATTAAGGTCGTGAGTAACTGGAGCCTATCAAAGTTGACTTGGAGACAAAAGCGGACGACACGGCAGACTGGTTTCCGGTCAATTGCAGGATACCAACAACCCTTTACGCCCATATTTGAACCAATAAAAGATTTCGAGTTTAGAGTCAACCTCATGTTTGGATGAGGAAGAGACGAAAATGTCATTTATTACAGTGCGCAATCGGAAAAAAAATTGAACTCACACTCCCAACCTCTCTCCCATACCTGCCAACTTTTTAAACCAGAAAAGATTCGCAATATGCCGCGGTCCAGGACGGAGTACAACCACCATTTTGGCTCAAACCCGATTGGTCGCAACTGCTGGTAGCCAACGACAATGCTGCCGCTTATTGCGACTAATTTCACGGCAAAACACCAAAAGTAATCCTCAATCGTATGTTTTTTTATCGCTGTGTACGGTCACATTGATAAAAGCATAACGTACACATGCATTTTTTTTTATCATTTCAAATACAGTGATACCTTGGCTTACAAACTTAATTGGTTCCCAGACAGAGTGTCTATGACGAAAAGTGTGTATCCCAAAAATTAATTTTCCATTGGAAACCATTAAAATGAGAATAATCCGTTCCCAGGTCCCCATGAAAAATATTTTTTAAGCCTTAAAACTACACAAAATATACCTTATTTTATGTATAATAAATGTGCTATAGTATTATAATTAACGAAATAAACTGTACTGTATAATAGTCTTTTTATTTACCTTTGTGATTGTGGTTTATGGCTTGATGGTATGGAGTGGCCGGTTTGCTCAGCATTAACCACTTGATGAGGAACATAGCCTTCTACTTTTACCATTTTGAGGAATGATCCCTTGTAGGTGCTTTCTCTGTGATAATGGTATCTAGTTCCTCATGAATTCTGTTCTGTTTCACTGTGTTGCTAGCTTTTTGCATCAAGTGTACCGATGGCTTGTGCGGATTAATTGTGGAGCCTGATTGATGGGAATTTTAACCTTGCAGTCTACACTCTGCCTTTGACCTATCAAAGTTGAAACTCTCACTGTCGTCTGCCTGTCTCTTTGATATTTAGACCACCTCTCCTCACTGCTGCGTTCTTGACCAATCACGTGGCTTTAACTGAAGACTGGGGGCGGGGGATAGAGGACTGCTATTTTCTTGTTAGCAAACGACACACCACTCATTATGGTGCTCTGTGTGTATCCCGGAAAATAGTTTGTATGCCAAGGTAAAATTTTCATAAATTTAACGTTCGGAAACCGAAAAGTTCGCAAGCCAATGGGTTCGTAAACAGAGGTATCATTGTAATGTACAGCGTACTACACATTTTATACGGGAATTGTAATCATTTAGATGGGCAGCTATTAGCCAAGGTTGACAGTATTCAAACTCAAATTACAAACTCGCGTCATTTTCACCTTTTCTTGACCGAAATATAACTCCTGGAAATGCTTGGCAATATTCCTCACAAAATGACTGTCTTTTAGATGTCACACTTTTTTTTACTTGTTCTCTCGCAGATGTCATGACATGACAATGATAAAAAGGCTACTAACTCTTGACTCTCGATTCCAGGAATGACCCATTGAACGCGATTGTGCAATTCATCTAAAGAAAGCTAACAGCTGGCACTGTGCCGATCGCCTGTTCTAAATTTACATACGATACTTAGCGATTTTGTGTTTGGAATGAACATTGGGTATTTACTATTTTGATGATTTTTGACTTATTGTTTTTATTGGAAACGGCATTTTTCATTAATAAACCGTAACCCAGAATGGGATCATGAAAACCGTACTCGTTACAGCAAAACCGGAGTTGTTGGCAGTTATGCAGTCTCCGTCTCCAAAAAAAACCGAATGAAAAGCAGAATCACGATGCTTTGAGACGCAGAGTGACTTTGCCATTTGCGAGTGTCGAACTCATATTGGGCAATCTGCCAACGTGTGCCTCGCACACTAACTGCGCTGGAAAATAAGTCTCTTGTGTGCGCGCACACACGCGTACCAGCTACCCACACATAAAAGCAAAGGCCTCTCCGTCAACTCTGCCACCGACATTAAATGCGCCATTTTTGCAAAAGTGAGCACGCTTTCTGGTATAATTACTTCTTACAAACTTCCATGCCAGGAAAAAATAATAATAATAACAATAAATTAGATAACGCCTGCTATAGCTCTACCACCTACGATGCATGCGAATAAATGAACCAATCACAGGGAACAAGTCCTCCCACAGCTTCAGAGAAATGAGCATTATTATCCTGCCCCCACATTGTCTGCGTCTGGAAGTCTGCGTGCGATCGGCCATGCGTGCTTGGGATCGATGAGACAACGCGGGCCGCGCGGCGCTTCCTTGCGTCGCTGGAGGGGGGGGGGGGGGGGGGCGTGGGAGGGGGACAGTGGCCCGAGTCGGCCTTCATTCTAGCTGTCCTGTCAAGCAGGAAAACAAGGGAGAATTAAAGTTCAAATGCATCCCTGTGATGTGTGGGATGAAGTTGCCCATGTTCCATAACCTTTGCATTACAACACTTTTGTCTTCCTCTCTGTTTCCTGCCTGGCAGTTCAAGGCTCGGCATCTTTCTCATGATGTAGTCACTCTCTCTCCTCCAAATGTCCAAACCATCTCAGTCTGGCCTCTCTCATTTTGTCTCCAAAGCCTCCAATACGAGTTATACCTCTGATATATTCATTCCTATTCCTGATCCTATCCAACCTGGTCATTCCCAAAGAAATTCCCAACATCTTCAGCTCTGCTTCCTGTCTTTTCGTCCGTGGCACCGTCTCCAGTCCAAACGTCATGGCTGGTCTCACCACCGTTTTATACAGTTTTCCTTTCATCCTAGCTGAAACCCTTCTGTCACACATTACACCGGACATTTTTCTCCAGCCGTTTCAACCTGCCTGGACACGCTTCTTCACCTCTTTCCGACACTCTCCATTGCTCTGGACAGTTGACGCAAAGTACTTAAAATCCTCCACCTTCTTTATCTCTTCTTCCTGTAGCGTCTCTCTTGTACTTGGATCCCTCTCATTCACACACATATATTCCGCCTTACTGCGACTGATCTTCATTATTCTTCTTTTCAGGGCATACCTCCACCTCTCTAGTTTCTCCCCCACCTGTTCCCTGCTCGTGCTACAGATCACAATGTCATCTGCAAACAATCCTTGGCAAAAAAACACGCTATAGTAATATATATTTTTTTAAATGTTGCTTTATTAACACCATATGTCTTCCAAGTGCTTCACCAAGCCATAAATTCACTTTTTTTTTGGGGGGGGGGGGGGCATTCCATTGCTCTAATAGCATTAATCTTTAGTTTAAAATCACATAGCTTTATATATAATGTATATTTGTCTTTTTATAATTGGTCCAATGTTTCCGCTTCACTCCTGCAGTTTCCTCTCATCTCCTCACACTTGTTCACAGCCATAAAATGACATTGTTACCTACATTTTATTGCTGTTTTGTTATTTATGTACGTTTTGTAGTTGGCAGGAAGAAAGGAGTGCGGATTGAGGCGACAACATATTTTATTTGCAGCCTTGTTTGTACGCTTTGGATCATAATTCACTTTCTGGTGTCATATTTTGAGCTGTAATTTTTTTTTACGGCCCCTCTCTTGTTCCATTTGCTAAAATTTTCCGTTGTGTCGTCAAGCTAATTTTGTTTTTCTTCTTTTTCTCTCTTTTTTTAATGTGGATGCTGCGTACCTGGAAATGTCTGCGCCCTTTAGGTGAGTTTTATTTTTCTTTTGAAGGCAGCACACAATGAACGCGTGGCTTTAAGTAGCTAGGGCTTATCTCATTGAGTCATAAAAAAAACAACAACAAAAAAAAGTTGGCAGAGCCCCCAGCTCCTGAGTGGAACCATTTTGATTTATACGTTCCTAGTGCAGTTAGCTAGCGCACAATAGAATGTGTCTGCATCCAAAGGGCACTCAAGGTCTTAATCATTTTAACATATAAGACCGCTAGCCACAGTATATGGGAGTTAGCTTAATGGGCTAGCGCCGGCAGAGACGCATGAGCGTTAAGAGTTGATTATTCATCGGTGTGCGTGATAGTTGGGCGTGAGGGCTGAAGAATGTCCAACCTTGAAATCATTTTCGAGAGTATACAGTTGTTTAAAAAAGGTATTGAATTGTAGCCCAGTCTGCCATACTATCCCATTGATTTATGGGATTTAAACTATTGAGTCACGGGAGATTTACAGAGGGGCCACTCCCCGTGCAGAAATCAACTCAGGCTGGGCCACCGGTGTCATATTTGCCTCCCAAATTGTTGGGTGGGGTGCAATTTGCTCAATGTTCATGACTTCCTCTTGACACCGCAAAACAAATGTGTACTGAAGCAATCCTTGCCAACAAAATTCGCTGGCACTTTTTTGGCAGGAGTTCACCCGCTGGAGTCCCGGCAAGCTGCTGAATATTCCTGAGATCACTTTAACTTGATGGTGGCGCACTGATTAAATATATTTGCGTGATGGATGACGACATAGGTTCTTAACAATTTTTGGGGGGCTTTATTGCCATCATAAAGCCCCAAAGACCTAAATGTTAATCTGCAGTAATTATGTTGATGACAATTAGTTTCGACTTTGGCTTATTTCTGGTGAGTGGGCTTAAAGATGGAGAAAGTCATCAGAGGAATATTTATGCTGACGTCGTCCTTATTTTGACCAGACAGGCTGTTAAGGCATCTCTCTATCTATATCTCTAGCTACCTGTCTCACTCCTTAGCGAACAATCTATCTGTCTAGCTATATATGTACCTAGCTAGATGTTTAGAGAGCTGGCTGTGTTGCTAGTAATAATTATTGTTACATAGTTCTTTTTATAAGCTTTTATGCTTCTAAAAATTACTATGTAACAATATTTGTTTTTTATATTTGTATTAATGTATTTTTAGTTCTCTCTCTCTCTCTCTCTCTCTCTCTCTCTCTCTCTCTCTCTCTCTCTCTCTCGCTCTCTCTCTCTCTCTCTCTCTCTCTCTCTCTCTCTCTCTCTCTCTCTCTCTCTCTCTCTCTCTGTATGGCTGTGATGTTTTTTTGGTGTGTTTTTTTGTCAGTAGCGCTTTGGCAGTGGGGAGAGAGTGTGTGTGTGTGGATTTTTAAAAGGACGGAGAGAGCAGGAAAGAGACAATGTGTTGCTTTTTGTGGGCGTATGTATGGAAAGGTGATGGCACTTTGCCCCACTGCGTTCAAACCATGACTGACTGACGATGCACTCATATGGCTCTCGGTCCAACGCAGACCTTCACTCAAGGCTACAAATTTCTCGTTTGGATCAGCCCCAAAGAGGTAATCGTGTACAGGCTTCTGCTCAATTCAATTTCTTATTTTTTTACCCCAGCCACCCAGCTATGCATTTTCTGGAGCCGTTTCCATCTTTCCAGTCACAAGGAAAATGAAGCTTCTCCCAGATGATTTTGAAAGGCGGTGTAAACCCTGGCTTGTTTGTTGTGCATTATCCATATAGAAACCCAAACAAACACTGAAAATCAGCTCCAAAATTGAAAAACAAAAGGACAATTTCTTAAACCCTTTTGGGGACTGCGGTTACGACAATGGAAAGAGTTCTTGTATGGACCACATGCAGCCATTTTGTGCAAATCAGACATGTGAATCAAACCTCTGAAGATGGTGGACACTGTTTCGCTGTGGCGACCCCTGACGGGAAAATCCAAAAGGAATTGAAGGAGATCAGCATACTTTGAGTTGCGACTTTGTGTTATGTGCCCCCTCTTATGGGTTCCAGTGACGGGGTGAGCAGAAGGACTTTGGACCAACGGGAGACGATTAATGGAGGATTGGCTAACTCCAGCTTAAAGTTTATTTCAGTAATCCTGAATCTAGAAATCACTGTCCAGTTTAAGACCCAAAGACCGGTGTATTTTTTTTTTGGTTCCCTGATTTTTGCTAGCAAAACAAAATGTTTCTTCTTTTATATCTACATCATCATAATGTAAACAAAATATTAAAAAAAACGACTTTTAGACATGTATGTTGCCATTGGCAGTCTAGAGTGTTGTCAGGTCGGCAAGGCTCCAGCCCTTGCAGTGACCCAGAGCAGGACAAATGGATGGTCTTTATCTTGGCGTCCCTCCTCCCCCCACATTTGTCTTCTCTCTTATCACCCCTTCCTCCTTGAAACAATCATATTTTCCCACTTTTGCGTCCTTGGTCTCCTTCACTATTTCTTCTTTCTGACACGCCACAGCCAGAGTCTTTTCACCGTTATTGAAGGAAACTTTAGTTTAATGTTCCGAATAGAACAGCTACTGTCCCTGAAAATAGAAAACTCAATGGTGCAGAGTTCATTGTTTTTTTAAATTTATTTTTCGAGTAGACTCCTGCAAACATGTGCCTGGGTCATAGGAAAGTTGTGCTCCGGTTGTGTTAAGTCACATTCGCCTCTTCATCGCATGTTCCGGGGATTCCGCCCTGTTTACGAGTGGAGGAGGACAGTGACAATATGTCCCGTTCCCAGTCCACTCCATTCTCCTAACTTGCGTCGCCTTCTTTTGTCTCCCCCCCCCCCCTCAACCCCTCAACATCCATTCCTTCCTCCCTTCATCTCCCGGCCGGTAGAAATTACTTGTCCTCTTGCTCGGGTGCATCATCAATCCCATGATTCATTGCGCGTCGCCAGTGAAACGGCACCTGCCTTGATTGAATCGAGGGGGCAAGCGCGTTTGGAATCTGCCCGGACACAACTGGCCACATGCGTGAGAAATGACTTTTGAATTAACGTTTTAGTTTTTTTTCCAACTTTAGCAAACACGCCATATTTGTCTGGCCTCCACGCCTGCTCTGTGCCCTTTTCTTTTCACCTCCATCGTTGCTCCTTCCATTTGGCGTCCGCCACATCACCCACGCTCCGTAGGGCCGGGAGAGCTGTTTGCTTGGCCCTCCCACTCTTGCTTTGCTTACTTTGTGTGGAGTTTATTATCCGTTTGCTACTAAAGGCTAATTCCGCAGGAAATTACAGTTGGTAGATTAAAGTAACTGGTAGCGATCAGACAATGGAAAAGCTTCCACTTTTCTGTTTATTCACCGCTTGCGAATGCATGTCTCCGCTCTGCGGTTCCTGACCTCTTCTCTTTTTGTTCCTCCGTCTTTTTTCTTGTTGTTTCTTGGGAATCGATGAGACAACGCGGGTATCGGACACTCTCATCCGAAAAGCTTCGTCAGCAAACTAAAGTTATGCTAGTAGCTCTGGCTTTATTTATATCCCTAGTGGCCTTCACCTGAGAGCAGCGACCTATTAAAGCAGAGGTCTGGCACTGCCACATCTGTCCATTAGCAAATTTTAGTTTGCTGACGAAGCTTCTCGGATGAGGACCGAAGCGTCCGACACCTTCAAAGAAGTACAGATGACGGCTGAAGAAACCTTTTCATCGATGGACCGCTCTTGTACGACTGAGAGCTTACACAGATAAAGAGCTGTGTAGTAGTTGTGTCCTACTCATCTCACCATATTTTCAAGACCATAAAATGCCTCACATTATAAATCACATCTTCAATGAATAGCCAATTTTGAAACTGTTTTCACACTGTCACGTATCAGTTCGCGACCAACGGGTAGCACTGTCGGCCCCGCCTGCAGCTGCACAGGTGTTGGTTGTTTTAATCACTGGCAGTTAACAGGACTCCCGGCACGGCCATTCAGTGTCGGGCCATTGTTTGTTTCACTCTGTCAGGTTTGTTTCATCTTGTCATATTTTTATTCAGGGTTTTATTGGATACTTTGGACTTTTCTGTTCTGATGACTTTGATGTTTTAGATTTTGTTCCTGCAGACTTTATTTTAATACAATTTGTCAAATACACCCTGCTCCTCCCTCCTGCCTGCTTTTTTGGGGTCCACCATCACCACCTCGCACATCACACGCAGGGCACACTGCGTTATAAGGCACTGCAGCTATAACAAAAACCATGACAACTGGTCACTAACACGGACATGAAACATATGAATGCAAATGACTTTACAAAACAATAAATGATAGTTATGAAGACAATTGATTCGAACAAAAAGGCACACAAACCTCGTTGATGTCCCAAAAGGCAAAATATCTTCACCAAGTCTTGCTTGTCTCTTTCTTCCTTCGTTTTGTCAGGAGCTAACTTTGATTTTGCTCATCTTCATTTCATAAATGCTCAAAAATTGTCTGTCTGGGTGTATGTTGGCAAATGTCAATTCGTGTCGGGCAGAACCCTTTTAGGTTGCAATTGGTTCCTCACTACGAGATGGCACAGGAACACGAACAGGGAAATAACTGTAGTGCGGAAAATACAACAGTTTCTTCCTTAGCCAGTCTTTGAATACATTTTGGTAGTTATTTATGTATCATTATAACTTAAGAGGAAGCATTTGGAATATTTCTTGATGCCGCCATCTTGGACAGTCTGTTTTTTTTGTTTGTTTTTGCCTCAAAGGCGGCCATCCGCTCATGATTAGGTTTGCACTATATCCACGCAGAGACTCTGAACTTCTGTCTAATTAATTCAAAAAGTGATTAAAGTGAAGCAGTCTGTTTGCATTGGCTCCACGTAACTGTTATTTAACAAGCAAGCATTTAAAAAATTATTAAATTAGTCTCCCGCCTGGGAAATTTACAAGTGTTACTGATGTAAAAGCCTTTGAAGGAATGGGGCATAGGGGTATCATAAAAAAGGGTTTGGAGGTAAAATCATTCCTCGGAAGTAAGTCGTCGACGCTTACACAAGGTATTTGGAGTTGAATTTTTCTCTCACCTATGCTAAAGAATAATTGTGTGATGTATTAGTTGCAATTACAGATGCTCCCCAACTTACAAGCATTCAAGTTACGAAAGACGGTATATACGAACATTTTTGCGGGTATGTCAAAAATGTTCGCACAGAGATGCTGTAAGTTAGATTTTGTATTGCTCGCCTTTTTCCGTCCGAGCTCACTTGTAATTGGTTGCGTAGAGCATCTGGGCGGGGAGGAAATCCCTCTTCCCAGTAGACGCTCCATGAGGATGCGATGCATAACAAAAAGTAATCGCTGCTGGCACACAATTCAGTAATTACGTGCCATCAGCAATGGCTTACTGAAGACCCAAGAATATATATTATTGTACTACAGTAGGTGTGAATTTATTTTACGACTGTTAGAGCGTCTGTGTTTTATACTTTCACGTTCAGTGTTTGGCTTCAACATACATTCTATACAAAGTATAGTACTGAAGCAACTTATGAACAAATTCACCTTATGAACGACCGCTTAGAACATATCTTGTTCGTAAGGTGGGGAGCGTCTGTAAACAAACCAAAGGCATTTTGTCAGGGTGCAGTGCAAATTGGGGAGACAGCCAAATTGATTTGGACAAGTCATCATATAACATTGAGGTCTGTTGTTTCCAATAAGCGCTTTATGGCCAAGGAGTGATTGTGTGGAAGTGATTGTGGCGACAAATGCATTATCACGCCCAATTCGCTGTCGAATGAGTCTCCATTAATGAAGTTCTCCGGGTAGAATGATGAAGACCTTTGAATGAAAGAGATGCTGTCACTCTTGTTCTTCTTATCCGGCAGCGACTGGATCTAGCACGCAGAGCCCATGTGGTCAACTGTACCCAACAATCCACTCACCCCCCCCCCCCAAAAAAAACAACAACAACAAAAAACATTACAAACACCTCCCAACAAATGAAATTAACTAATCAATCCACCCGACAATTAAGCCAAAACATCCATTGAAATTATCCATCAAATCCATCCATTCTCGCCACCCTACAAACCTGCCCATTTTTCTACTCATCAATCAATCCTACCTTCTACAAGCTGATATTTTTGGCGACCACCTTAATATATTCCATTTATTATATTCACACTATAAGTCGCTTCAGAGGATAGTTATGAATGCCTTTTTTTAAAACACTTTTCATCTATTCATGGTCCATCGATGAAAAGGTTTCTTCAGCCGCCATTTGTACTTCTTTGAAGGTGTCGGCCCTTAATATATCCCTAATGGACAGAGGTGGCGGCGCCCGACCTCTGCTTTGATAGGTCCCTGCTCTAAGGTCAAGGCCATTAGAGATATTCAGTGTATGTATAGGGCCAGAGCTACCAGCACAACATAAGTTCGCTGACGAAGCTTTTCGGATGAGGAGCGAAACGTCCGACACCGTCAAAGTAGTACAGATGGCGGCTGAAGAAACCTTTTCATTGATATATCGAGACATTCCCCAACTTAAGAACGAGATACGTTCCAAACGGTCGTTCGTAAGGTGAATTTGTTCGTAAGTTGCTTCAGTGCTATATTTTGTATGGAATCTATGTTTAAGGTTTATACCAGTATGTTTAAAGGACAACCGACATCTCCTGACAAGTTGTGTCCATAATTTGTAAAATGGCTTCAAATGACTTCCACTGAGCGTATTTTAGTAAGATTCCACCGCATATTGCTATATTTTACGTTTTAAGACTCGAGCTGAATATTCAGAAAGTCTTGTTTTTGAGTTGGTGACGAGTCCGTACGTGACGTCACTAAAGGAACGCCCCTGACCGAAAAAAGACACATTGTAGCAGTTCTTCCATCACACCAATGTATTTTGCTGTACTCGTTTGGTCCGACAACCTCGTGTTGCACCCAAAAACCGCCAGAAGAGGGCGTCCAAGCTCCATATAAGGAATTTATCAGCCTGTGGAAACGGAGGTGGCCACAGAGATTTGCCATTTTGTGCCATTTCTTTGGGTTAGACAGTTCCCCCCAATGTTGCCTCAAAATGGCACGAAATAAATTCTTTAATCGATTGCAAACATGTATGCTTTCCTCTTCAGAACTATTTGAATCATATTCATCACTGGATGTGTAACAAGAAAGCATATTCTCTGAATCTGAAGCCTTTGTTTTGATGCTCTCGCAATGCAAGACGTCTTGGTGTGACGTCACGAACTGTGGTGGGACTTTCTGAAAATGCCCAATTCGCAGCTCCATTTTTTGCAGATTTTGGACACATTAAGTCATTTTTATTGGTGTTTTGCATTTGAATAAAAATATCAGACTGTGTGTTTTGGGTATTTTGGATGCTATAAAACGTTTTTCTAATGTCAGTTAAAAAACAAAAAAAATGACGTTGGTTGTCCTTTAAGGCTTGTATAAGTAACATGTATTGCTTTGTACTGAAAAATAAACATTTACTAAAATATATGCTCTATTAAAATATGTACATGTACAACTGGAGAGAATACTACATATGTTATTACAAAAATGTTCTTATGTACCATTGTTTGTAACTCGAATGTTCATAAGTAGGGGAGCATTTGTACAGTTATAATTTGCATCGAAGAGAAGCTTAAATAGGGGATGCAATGGCATTTGGCATCCACTAGATGGAGAGTCACACTATACGAAATACAATACAATACAGCTTTATTGATATAGGGCTTTCACAACACTTGCAGCTATAACAAAGTGATTTACGGAAGATATAAGATAATAGAATATTGATCCGTGTATAAGGCGTATTTAATAATAAGCCACTTGTAGGTGTGCCCTATATTGTGGAAAATACGGTACATAAAATAAATACCGGTTGATGTTATTGCATCCCATATGTACTTTTCCCAAAAGGATCCAGTCGCTAATGTAATGAACGTTGGTCCAATTCATTGTAAACTCTGTTTGGCACTCGAACAAAAGCTGAAAGGTGCGGAATGAATTCTCTCGGCTTTTCTTTTGCACATAAAAGCGCGCTATCGGTTATGCACATGTAGGGAAAACAAAATCAACGGCACAGAAGCTCATTCTACGCCGAGATTTGATAAGACGAATTGAAAAGTGCTGTATTATGTTTTCAGAAGTTTTCTATTGTGGCTTTCTCGTAAATAATATAATTGATTCCTTCATTGAGGGCCAGGACCATTTTTCAGCAGTCTTGGCTTGTAGCAATGAGGCCATTAGTGTCAGAAGAGCAGTTGATCGTACTGATGAGCATTTAACCTAGGTCCATCTCTCCCACGTGATGTCATTCTCCTCACACTTTTTATTGATTGTGGTTGGTCTGGTGCTGCGTATTCTGGTAGATGGCATCAAGACAACCGGCCTTACAATCGGTAAGTTTATTACTATAACCTGCAACGATAAGAATAAGTCGTGTGGATAAACAATTATAAAGTTACAAATGCATATTCAGATGCTCCCCAACTTACAAACGAGATACGTCGTTGGTTAGGTGCATTTGGTTAGGTTCCTAAGTTGCTTCAGTGCTATATTTTGTATGGAATGTATGTTTAAAGGACAACGACGCCTCCGGACAAGTTGTGTGCATAATTTGTAAAATCACTTCAAATGACTTCTACTGAGCGTATTTTACAAAGATTCCACGGCATATAGCTATATTTTACATTTTAAGACTTACGCTGAATATTCCGTAAGTCCTTTTTTTGAGTTGGTGACGAGTCCTGACGTTACGTCACGGAAGGAACGCCCCTGACCAAGAAAGGACACACTGTAACGGTCCTTCCTTCACGTCAATGCATTTTGCAGTACTTTGTTTGGTCTGAAAACTTCATGTTGATCCGTGTTGATGGCGAAACTAGAAGGAAACCACATAAATAACGCGATGGTGAATCCTTGTGTTGCACTGAACAACTAATTGATATTCGCTGACAAAAATTCCCAGGATACAAATTAGCCCATTTCCACGGAGCTTTGTCGCCATCTTCTGCCTTTTTTGGGTGCTACATTTCTTTCCAGATGCCTCAAAATGACGCGGAATGAATTATTTAATCGATTGCAAACATGTATGCTTTCCTTTTCAGAACTATTTGAATCATATTCATAACTGGATGTGTAACGAGAAAGCATCTTCTCCGAATCTGAAGCCATTGTTTTGATTCTCGAACAAGGCAAGACGTGCCACCACGAACAAGGGGGCGGGACCTTTTGAAACTGGCCACTTACGGGTTCAATTTGAAGTAGTTTTTAGACACTTTAAGTCATTTTTATTGGTGTTTTGCATTTGACTAAAAATATCAGCCCGCGTGTTTTGGGTTTTTAGATGCTATAAAACGTTTTTTCTGATGTCAGTTAGGAAACAAAAAAGTGGTGTCGGTTGTCCTTTAAGTCAAACACTGAATGGGGAAGTATGAAACACAGACTAGCTAACAGTCGTCAAATAAATCCACACCTACTGTAGTACGCCGACCTATATCCTTGAGGTCTTCAGTAAGCCATTACTGAAGCTGCTGGCACATAATTATTGAATTACGTGCCAGCAGCCATTACTTTTTGTTATGCATCGCGTCCTCCTGGAGCATCAACTAGGAAGAGGGATTTCCTCCCCGCCCACATACTCGACGCAGCCAATCGTCCTTTGTCCAAACATTTTTTGACACACCGGCAAAAATGTTTGTATGTACCGTTATTCGTAGCTCGAATGTTTGTAAGTTGGGGTGCGCCTGTACTCTTAGGGAAAATGTGTTTTGGCCCGGCTTTTTGAAACCAGTCGATAGGTAATCAGCTTGGCGACGATGTAAGAGAAGTCAATCCCTTCCACCTCACCTGTGAATTAAAGAGCTGTCAAATCTCACCGGCAATTGGAATCCTCACTCACTCGCATATCATCCGACGCACCGCACAAAGTTGACAGTCGTTGGCGCTCGGCAGACAAACGTGGAGAAACGATTCATTTTCAATCCCGCATATAAATATCCGGTTCAATGTCGCGTCAGGGAGTGGTAGTTCTCAAATGACTCAGCAGCAAGGGACTGAAAGCCAGGAATAATCATCTTCATTTTGCTGATACCTATCTATAGACACAAAAGGCTTGGACAACAAGGTCAACAGACTGAGACGGAAAGAGGAAAGACGTGTTTAAGAAAAGGTCACCGTGTGAGCTGAATCCTTCTCACTCCAAACTCGTAGCGTTGGCCTTTCAGGCGTCGTGACATGTCTTTGGGATTTGAGCTTTGCCATCCTTGAACTCTGTGGGAGGTCAGATGTTTCGGTGCAAAGCAATCTATTTTCTCAAAAAACAAAACATATATTTTACCATCGTCTGTGGAGGCTCTCCGTCATACAGGAGTGGTCCATCAATGAAAAGGTTTCTTCAGCAGTCATCTGTACTTCTTTGAAGGTGTCGGACATTTCGCTCCTCATCCAAAAAGCTTCATCAGCGAACTAAAATTGTGCCTGTAGCTCTGGCCTTATATATATCCCTAATGTCCAGAGGTGGCGGTGCCCGATCTTTGCTTTGATAGGTCCCTGCTCTGAGGTTTGGGGGAGCAGATTATGACTGATTAGGGCAAATCATAGACCATAATCAGACGGGACAAAAGAAGTAATCAGATTACCTACAGCGAATCGCCCTCCGCTCCCCCCAACCTTAGAGCAGGGACCTATCAAAGCAGAGGTCGGGCACCGCCACCTCTGGACATTAGGGATATATATAAGGCCAGAGCTACCGGCACAATTTTAGTTCGCTGATGAAGCTTTTTGGATGAGGAGCGAAACGTCCAACATCTTCAAAGAAGTATAGATGACGGCTGAATAAACCTTTTCATCGATAGAAAAACAAAACACATACAAGAAAAGACCAGTAGAGAAAAAAACAAATATATAAATGGTATTTTAATAAATTGTAAAAAAAAAACGTGAGGAATCTCTGAGTGGTAACATTGCTCAATCAGGCTTGCGTTTACGAACACAGTGTTTCCCGTCTGTCACTCTCATGCAACATTTGTTGTCTTTTCTAGTTAATTTTGGTCTTGCTCAACTTGCTTCGGCTTGTCTCTCGCCTACGCACACGTTGAATTACAATCAAGTTCATTTCACGCGACGGGGACGAAAACAATCGTGGACTTGTTCGTTCAAACCAAAATCCTTTGTTTCATCTCCAAGTCATGTGTCATCAATGTTTGGCATGTTATTTCATTTCAGGGTAAAACAAATCAAGCAGGTGATGTTTCTAGTCAAAGTAGAAGAAGTGTGATTATAGTGCGCGCCATCATTATTTGCATAATCGGACACAGTAGCTCTAGCGTTCAATGGTGTTCTCTCACAGGCATATGTAAATGCATAGCCCCCTCTAATTAAAAGTGGCTGCCACAATGCATGCGGTTTCGTGACGTGATGTGGTTACTCCAACTTTGTAGCCGGCTGTCATTTTGCGCAAAAAAAACTCTGTTTTCTTCGCCCGGCTTTCTCTGCTCCTCCCGGATTCATTTCTTGTGATTTATTATTGAATAAAGATGAGAAATATAGATGATATTTTTCTCATTTAAAAAATGCTTTCCAGTTTTGGGGATAGTGGAACGAATCAATGGCATTTCCATTCGTTTGTATAGGGGAAGGTGATTTGACCTACAACCCCCCTCCCCTTTTTTTTTTTTACCCACAGTAACAGAAGCCTCATAGAATGGCATTTGTATACCAGTCCTAGTTTTATTCATTGCATTTTGACCACCAAATGTCATTTCCAAGGATGGGCTGCAGAGGCGTGATGCCGTTTCCAGTTTTCATTTGTGATGTATCACAGTCGGCACTATTATTTTCGAGAAAAGAAGTAGAACAAATCCAGTATGTCAAACTTGACAGCAATGAATGGTTTTATTCATAGTTGACGTAGCCATTCATCTATTCATTGTTTGAAATGCTTGCTAATAAGATCATAACGGGACAGAAAATAGATTGCGGTGAATTTTGGAGGCCATTTGTCTGGAAAAAAATTCAGAATGAACAATTATTGATCTTGCTCACTTCAGTATAGAAGCTAATGCTGCGAAAAGTGCATTTCACCTATGAAGATTTATGTATTTATTTATTTATTTATGCAAGTGGGTATGTATGCATATATGCATGCATGCACGTATGCATGTATGCATGCACGTATGTATGTATGTATGTATGTTTGCATGCATGCATGCATGTACATTTTTATATTTATTTACCTGTTATTTATTTATTTGTTTATTCAATTTATTCAATGTATTCATTTATTTATTTATTTATTTGTGTGTGTATGTATTTAGTTATTTATTCATTCGGTTGTCGATCTGTTTATTTACTGTGTATTAATTAATTAATTAATTAATCAATTTATTTATTTATTTTCACTTTGTTACTTCCGGGTTGAGTGAACGCTCGTGTGTGTGGCTGCCGCTGCTCATCCACAGAAAAAATATCCCGTGACTGTAAAGTGTCCTTGAGGGTTTTGAAAGGCGCTTATAAATGAAATGTGTTTATTATTATTATTATTATTATTATTATTATTATTATTATTATTATTATTATTGTTGTTGTTATTTCCACGTCAATTTTTTTGTCAGAATCAGAATCATCTCGATTGGCCAATGTATTTGTTTGCGGTAGAACATGCTGCACGAGTATCATCCTACGAAAAAATTGCAACGAGGCACGATACCGTTATATTTGGGATACTGTTTAGAGAGTTAATGGCGACGGAGGAAGAAGCTCTTTAAATGTCTGCATGGATCAGTATCGCCTTCCTGAAGGGAGTTGCTGTAAAAAATGGTGGGCAGGGTGCGGAGGGTCCAGTCGGATTTTCCGCGCCCTTGTTTTTAATATTTGTCCTCGAGAGTGGGTAGGACGGTGCCAATGATTTTTTTTCCGCCATCCAAACTGTGAATTTAGTATGTTGACTTTTATTCAAGAATGCAAAGCAGGATTACAAGCCACTGTGGTTTATTGACAAAATTAATCGGCCTCGACGGAATACAAGGAAAAGACAAAACAACAACAACAGAGTCAAGATGCGCCAGAGTAATCCGGAGCCTCGAGGATGTTGCATTCACTGACAACCATTCAGTCTGGATATCCCATAATACGAGTCCAAGCTGAATTGTCCGTAGATTCTCAAGTGAGTGCGTAGAGTGCAGAGCTACATTCCAAGTAACTTACCCCCGTAGAGAATTCGACCGTCGTTTGTGTGCTTGATGTTTGGATGAGGTTAACTCATTCACTGCCAGATGTGCAAAAATGTGTCCACTCCAGTGCCAGGGTTTTTGTCATTGTCACTTGAATTCTAGAACCCACAGAATATTGAGTTTTAGGACTACATAAACATTCAATTCAGCGTTAGAAACCTTACACTGTCTTCGTTCATCAGAACAGTTGAGGTAATTCCTAAATTAGGTGGATCTGGAGTTATATGATCTTGAAATGAGGTCGGCTGTCCAAAATACAAACATTGGTTTAAATAGCTGAAGCTGGAACAAAGCGCTAACATGGAAAAAGGGAAATCCATCCCCTTTGTGGAAAAAAAAACATGGCCAGAGGCCATGACCAGCGCTTTATGGGCACACAAGCATGAAAAAACAAAACCCGGAAAAATTGGGGAATGGCGCTCTATGTCATATTTTCAATTCCCCAATAAATTTGTGAATGGCATTGAATGAACTAATATGCGTGCTGTCTAATGAGAATGACATTGCTTTACACCGCCAAGCCCTCGAGCTGTGACTTCACTGTTCTGACAAGCATATGTGACGAAGCCTAGGCTTAAAGGTCTGCTACATGCATGAATGTGTGCATCCAAGCTTTGTTGGGGTATTCCCAGAAACCCCACCGCCCGCACTTGAAACAGTTGTACGTTAAATTGCGCCTTGCCCTCCATTATTTTGTGTTCAATGAGTTTGCCATTCCGATAATGTGTGTCTGTGTACGTGCACCCGGTAGCTGTCACAGAGCAGATTGTCCCATATCTCATCATGGCGTGGTCGTAGGGTCAGCCGGGAGGGTGGCTGCGCAGGCGCGGTGGGTCCGATCGGCTTGCCGTGATATAAAGGCCTGTCAAGTGAAGACAGGAAGTGTCACGGCGTGTGTGTGCGCATCCGTTGTGTGAGACAGAGGGACGCTGATAAGTGCCCGTCCGTGTCTGTCGAGGCGGGTGGGGGAAAGCGGGGGGTACGGGGCTGGAGGTGTAGACGTGAGGGCCTGATTGCAGGGCGGCTTGAAAGGTCAAAGTCAAAAGTCGGCTGAAGATGCTGAGAAGTGCTTAGTGAGGGAGATGCGGTCGTAAAAAAAAAAACCTGCACAATGCGCAGTCTTGCACAAACTCGGGGCTGATGTTATAATTCACTTAAGTGGTAATGAATGCCCTACATAGGCCGAGGTGCTGCATTCCATGCTTAACTCTAAATCCTGATTAACTGTTCATTTTCTACGCTCACACAGTCGGTTTGGCCCAACAATATTCTCTTTAACTCATTCAGTGCCAGACGATGTGCAAAAATGTGTTCACTCAAATGCCAGGGTTTTTGTCATTGTCACTCACATTCCAGGACCCACAGAATATTGAGG